>NW_015633531.1:158293-161495 GCF_001515625.1 Sinocyclocheilus rhinocerous
GAGACTTTCAGATAGACAATGCAATGATGTGCACTTGCTGTGAACTAATGGTTTTAAACAAAACGTGCAATGGTCATTGAGAGGGCTGGGCCAATAATAATGGTCTTGAATGACAGCAACACAGCCACACACACATTTTATGCCTTACCCATCTGGTGAATAGAGTAGCAGCTATCCTTCTTGTCTAAAAAGCAGTGCAAGATGCGATGATACTCTTTGGGCTGACGTTTCTCTGCATCCCATCTCCAATCTAGAACACACAGTGAAGCAGAGAACTTCAGAGGTGCAGCATGCAATACTAGAGGTTGAAATAGGTACTGCAGTCCAAATTCAAAATACTGGAGAGAATATTGGAGAGTTGTTTCTCCCGCCCCTCCTCCTCAGACTCGACACTCACACAGGTTGCCAGATTGAGGACACGAAACAGGAACCAGCACAATTAACAATGGAAGGCAACAAACACTGTAAGTTTCATTTCTATATCAACAATCACACTGGTCACCCTTCATACAGAAATACTGAGAATACAGTGTAGTATAGGAGGAGTAGTACAGTCGCAGCTATTCCACACATCCGTTATTGGTAAGAAGCTTCCACGTTTGCTTACCTCGACCAAGGTGCCTGCTGACCAAAGCCTGTGCGAGGATCATCTGTCCACAGCGGAGCATGCAGCCCCATCCCGCGTCTGATGAAGGGCCTGTTCCTCCTGCAAACCACAGACAAACACCCTTCTCAGCGCACTAAGCATCCTCTAATCAAGACTGAAGTCAGCTCCACTCCATTTAGCTAGACTAGTTTACTTGCCACTTACCTATGGGAGAAAACTTTTTCCTATATGTGAACCACAGTCGTGACCGCACATCCGAGAGCAGCTCCGATTTCTCTGGAAAATGATCGTTGCTAATAATCAGAAATGTTTCTTGAGCGGCAAATCAGCATAGCAGAATGATTTCATGTGAAGGAACATATGACACTGAAGACTGGAGTAACGATGCTGAAAATTCTGCTTTGCGTCACAGGAATAAATTACATTTTAAAATATATTAAGACAGAAAACAGTTATTTTAAATTGCAAAAATATTTCACAATATTACTATTTTTACTGTATTTTTAATCAACTAAATACAGCCTTGGTGAGCATAAGTGACTTAAAAAACATTACAAAATCGTCCGGTACGGTAGTGTATATCTGCCATTAAAACTTTTAATTTCACAAACTTGCTGGATCTGTTTGAGAAACATCTGTATTTGATTTGAAGTGAAGATTGTGTGTTGTCTCTACTGCAGCTGGTGGTACGCTGTTTGGGGTTTGACACGCGGGTCACCATTCTGGGTCACGTCCAGAGAGGAGGAACACCTTCTGCCTTTGACCGGATTTTGGTATGGTCCTGACTGAATAAATCACATATGATTGAATTGGGAAAAAACACTGACATGGTGTATTCAGTCTCTTCTCTTTTCCTCCGTAGGCGAGTCGTATGGGAGTGGAAGCCGTGTTGGCCCTGTTAGAAGCGTCTCCTGGTACTCCAGCATGTGTGGTGTCTCTGTGTGGGAACCAGGCTGTCAGGCTTCCTCTGATGGAGTGCGTTCAGATGGTGAGAAAGTAACTCAGCTAATGGCAGTCTTTTGGGTTTTAATGTTTATAGTGAAGCTTATTAAGTCTGGGAGCCTGGCCTAGTGGTTAGTTCACATGAGTTCTTGTTTCCTGTCATCTTTCCACATCTGTATCAGTAAGAGAGGTTAGAAGACCAGCCATAAATAAAGAAAAAAAGAAAAAAATATATGTACACATATTAAATTTCCATACGTGAAATATATTGCCTTATGAAGTAAAACATATAACACATTAGCAATTGGAACAATTTCATAAATCTAGCCCATGCAAATATTTATGTTTATGTATGTCTGATACACGTTTGGGTATATGTGTCATGTACATGTTTATCCATCCCAAAACCGGTCAACACGTTTATATCAAGTAAATATAAAAGATATGTGTGTATTTATAAAATGATGACAAAAATATACAGTGGTGGCCAAAATTATTAGAACACATGGCATATTTAAGAGGTTTCAGTTGTTTTTGTTGAATTGGCCATTACAATACCCATAAAACAAACTATTGCTGGAACTACCTGCGACAGAAGGAATCTGCTGGAACATTGAAAATTATGGACTGGCCCCCTTAAAGTCCGGACCTCAACCCCATCGAGCAAATTTGGGGCGAGTTGGAAAATAAACTGGACAGATCTATTGTACATTCAAAGGAAAGCATTTGGCTTGAGTTGCAGAAGGCATGGGATAACATTAGTGTTGAAGTTCTCAGGAAATATACTGACACTATGTCAGAGAGATGAGCTGCTGTATTTGCTCCAAAAAGTGGACATACCAAATATTAAAGTTAAAAGTGGATGAAAAAAATAGTACGACTCACTTCATCTGATATTTGTTGTGCTCAGAGCAACCATCTGCATGTTTCATCAACACTATGAAATGAAATCATGTTTTGGAGGCAAAAAAGGTCAATATTTTCAGATCTGTCAGGTGTTCTAACAATTTTGGCCAGCACTGTATATTTGTATAATTCAAAAAATGAGAGAATTCTCCCATGATGCAACTGTTTGACATTGTCAGAATGAGTGCGTGAGAAGTGTCTTTTAAGAGAGTTTACTTTCTCAAAGTCCACAGGGACATAAGTGCTCATAGTTGAAGAAACAGTGTTTCCTCTGACACCGTTCACATGAGACTCCTCGCTAATGCTAAATGAAGCACTATGCTAATGGGAATCTCCCCTGGCGTCTCTGCCACTTGTTTTAAACGTGACCGATAAATATTCAAACTCATTTTCCCAGCGCCATTAATTAAGCACAAGACCGTTTTGTTCTGCAGCAGGGAATAATTTGGGTTTGGTTCCAGTGAGAAGGTGCTGAAGGATGATGCATCATGTGACAGACAGGGGGCATCGCTCTGACAGCGTGATTGATGTCACACCTACTGCTTTTAAGAGACACACCTTAAAGGGGTCATATGACGTTGCTAAAAATAACATTATTTGGTGTATTTGGTGTAATGAAATGTGTTTATGCGGTTTAAGGTTCAAAAAACACATTATTTTCCACATACTGTACATTATTGTTTCTCCTCTATGCCCCGCCTTTCTGAAACGCGTCGATTTTTACAAAGCTCATCGTTCTAAAAAAGC
>NW_015633531.1:161565-166036 GCF_001515625.1 Sinocyclocheilus rhinocerous
ATGCATGTAATATATTTTATATGAGTCACATTAAGAACATGTCTCTGAAATGCTTTTACAAACTGTCCTGGAGCAGCCCAGCACTGTCTCACTCATCTAACACACCCTATTTAACTCGTCAGTTCATTATTGAGACTTTAAGACCTGAAGTGAGTCAGAAACGGTAAAGAGAGTTGAGAGAAAATACGATGCGCGTCAGATCCGCATCATGTTGAGCAGCGGCAGCTCTTAAATTAATAGCAGCCAAAACAACCTAATAACCAGCTGCTGTGATGTCTGTTAATCACAGGACAAAGATAGTATTTGTATCAGTGATACTGGCCTTCAGTCATAATAAAGATGCCATTAAACAAATATTAAAAATATAGACTGTCTTTATGTTGTTTGTACATTAATTAAAATTAATTTATTAATTAAAATTAATAAAAATCAACTACAGCTGTAGTGGAGATGTTAATAATCTCTAACAGAGCAGGAAGACACTTACTTCCAAGGATGAAAATTGCTTTAATTGATGCTTGACATAAGAGTGAGGTGTCTGTCTGTTCAACCTCCACGACTCTGAAACAGAGAGAGAGAGAGAGAGAGGTGTGTGTAACATTCAGATAAATCACACAGCTCCTGTAATCTTCTCTCTCATTCAAATCATCATTCTCTCTTCTATAGACCTGTTTAATCTGTAATGGAGCCTGGTTAGGGAGAGAATCAATGTAAGTACCCTTATTAGGGGATTTGAGAGGCGTAAATAAGTTAGAGGCTGGCAGTGAGTGTGGGGGGAGGCCATCAAATTTTAATGTGCTGTGGGAAGACAGCAGACCAGCTTTCTCTGGCAGGACTTTAGCATTAGCTAGCATCAGAGAAACACCCCGATGAGGATCTCAAACCCCAGAAGAGCTGCGAGGGAGTTCTCCGGAAATCACAGGCATACGTTCGATCGACAGATTTCCTCTGTATTAAACACACACTGAGGCTGTGCTCCAAAACTGCAATTATGCAGCTTTCTAAGAGTTTTTGATCATGATCATGATCATGAATCCACAGTGTCAATCCCAGCGCTAGGACTGAATTCAGAATCGCACACTATTCTTACAGTTTCTGCCATTTACAAATAAGGCAAAACATAAATGATAAATTCAACAAAGCTCAATTACTATATAAAGATATAATATTATATTTGCATGTGTGTATCATATACAGTATATACTAGAATTTTGAATAAAGTTTCACAACAATTTTAATGTGTTCACACAAAGATATTTATGCAGCTTATCTTTTAGGAGTTTCGTTGGTTCTTTTTGGACTTTTAATAGCACATTTAAAATAGAATATATATTTTTCGCATTTTTTTATGTGTGTGTGTGTGTGTGTTTCTATACACACACACACACACACACATATGGTATATTCTTCATCCATGAATGAATGAATGAAAAAATAAATTAATATGTATATATTTGCATAAAAATAACAAAGTCTATAATCATATAAAAATCATGTTAAATTGTATGCATTAAATATTTACATGAATATAAAATTTTCTTATATTAGGAAGTATATTAGGAAAAATGAATGAATTAATAACACGTTAAATATATTATTATATTTATTGTTAACATATTTTATAATCATATATATAACAATACACACACACACACACACGCATATATATATATATATATATATATATTAAAATGGCTACAGAATATATAAAATTTGATATGTGTGTGTTAAATATTATAATATATTTTAAAATTATAATTATTTTAAAATATACTAAAATGTCTGAATGAAGTATAAGGGAAGATGGGAAAAAAACTGTTAACAATTAAGTTAAAATTATAATTATTTTAAAATATACTAAAATGTCTGAAGAATGTATAAGGGAAGATGGAAAAAAAACTGTTAACAATTAAGTATATTGAAAACATATATTAGTAATACGTTTTTATGATTTTGCCATTTTTACAAGTACAAATCAACATATCATTATAAGACATACTGACATATAAAAAAAAAAAAAAAAGCATAAGCAGCATAAATTATTTTGTGTGATAATTAATTGTATGCCTCCCACATGCTGTTTCCGTAACAAACCTGTTGCTCTCTATGCAAAACACTCCTAACTGGTCACTTAAAAGCTAGCATTTCAGTTAGTATGCTGCCTCAGGAGGCAGTTGTTTACGTAGCTCACCAGGGTTTGAAACACAGCCAGAGATCTGCTTCCTTACAACAACAGCAAAATGCTAAAAAGCATAAATGGTCTTTGC
Source organism: Sinocyclocheilus rhinocerous (assembly GCF_001515625.1). NCBI lineage: Eukaryota > Metazoa > Chordata > Actinopteri > Cypriniformes > Cyprinidae > Sinocyclocheilus > Sinocyclocheilus rhinocerous. The sequence goes on from NW_015633531.1 coordinate 163,833, forward strand.
AGGTGCTAAATCCGTTAATTGCTTTTCACTAAATGTACTTGTTACTACTGCTGGTCACGCTACACCACTTTAATTATTCACACCAAAGCCTAATTAGTCTTATTGGTGCAACCAGAGGCGAACACAACCTCCATTAGAGGCAAATCAAAGCTCAAATGCTTGGCTAGACGCGGGGGTTTTAGCACCGCGCTTCAGCTACAACTTTGTCGGCCTGTAATCAGCATGAGCGAAAAGTTTCAGCTCAAAGCTCCGATGAAATATAAGATCTAATTAAGTGGCGAGCAGAAGTGCTGATGTAGGACAAGTTATAACCTTTCATATCCTGATGAATATGGATTTCAGGGCATGGAGGAGGCCAGCGTCGGATCAGCATACTTACGGAGAGAGCTTTATAAATATCAGCCGTGACCGGCGCTCGCGACCTCAAAACGTGAACCTGCGGTTCGAGGCTCAGCCGAGAGAATGAAGCGCTGGAGACAGTAGAGTTTAATAAATCTGCACATTCAACACGTGTGCGCCATACTGTTGCCTATGGAAACCACCTGAGAGCCTCTAATACTCTAGAAGAGTCTGTGATTCCTACATAGAGCTCTGGAAGATCTGGAGAGAAATATGCTTTTGCATTCCAATTGATATATAATATATATGTGTATTAGGGTTGGGCCGATAGACGATGCCATCGTCCATCACCCATGGTTGATAGACATCACGATATTGAGCCGGCATTGCGATCCCCATCCACCACCCCCACCGCAATCCGCCGCACCCCAATACCATGTTCCGAAAGAAAATGACGTGTAATACGGAACCCCTAAAGGAAATAAATACGCGATGGGAGGAAAATATATATTTCAGTATTTTCTCTCGCAGTTATATCGTTGGGCAATTATACTGTATATAAATGGCGGGCATCAGGGAGCCGCTATTATGCCTGGCATCGAAACTGCTTTTGAATGCGCGATCGCTTTTTAGTTTCACTTTCACTTTCGAGATTCGCAATCGCACGTACTCGGTTTATACTGGAGCGGCAGTACTTACCACACATTTTACAAGATTATATGTTTGTTATTATTATTATTTTTTATTATTATTTAGCAATTATAAAATCTGACAGATTTAATATAAAATAACTAACATATAATTAACTGTTAATTTATCATTATAAATATACAATTAATTATATTATATTTAATTCTACTATGAATACACATTAATATTGCAAATGAAATATTAACTACTGCTGCTAGCAAAATATTATATATTGTTTAAACACACACACACACACACACACACACGTACACACATTAATGTAATGTAATAATCTAAATTATTATTAATTTTTTATTTAATATTATGTTTCAGCAAAACAACTGAATACAGAATGACACCTGTTTTTGAAAGGCTATCAATAAAGAGATGTTTTTTTAAAACCACATGGTGCTAATAATAATAATAATAATAATAAGTAGTAGTAGTAGTAATTTCATATTAAATATAATAGTATATTATTTCATAGCAGTAGTAGTATATTATTTCATATTATATTTAAATTATTTAAATTAAATATTACTTTACATTATTATTATTCTAAATAAACCAAGTATGTATTGTTATACAGTAGTTACAGTGTTTACCAGCAGAGGCAAACCAGACTATGATGAGCAGCAAAACCTTGACCCTGACCTAGGGCTGCCAGATTATGACAAAAATCATAATTGTCGATTATTCCCTTGAAATTCTAATTGCAATTATTAATTACAATGATCACAATCTACACTGAATGATGTTTACACCATTGTTTAAAGCAACTGCAACAAATAAACAAGCTGAAAAGACCAACTGAACAACTTTTATTGCTTTTCTATAGTACTAAGCCTCAAATGTCAACTATACATTGGATTGGTTTCTTCTTTAAATAAAAAAAGTAAAAGTATGCATGATACTATAATGTTAAACTTTAACGAAAATTAAAACAATGGAAAAACCCTTAAGATAACCTGAAGCAAGAAAAAAAAAAACGCATCTTAAGCGTGCAGAATAACAGAAGTGGACTTTAAACGATTGATTGCACCTTTGAACGATTATGTAATTGTGGCATCCATAATTGTAATTGCAATTAGAAATTTGATTAATTGTGCAGCCCTCAAAACTTCCAGGCAGGTGTGTTGAGGCAAGTTGGAGCTAAACTCTGCAGGACAGCGGCC
>NW_015633531.1:166215-168815 GCF_001515625.1 Sinocyclocheilus rhinocerous
GCAGTACTTACCACACATTTTACAAGATTATATGTTTGTCAGTGGTGCTCAGGATCTGCAAATCAATCGCCATCGTCCTATCAGTCATCTCTCCTTACTCTGTTTATGTGGTAAGTGAAATTTGATGTACTGTAATGTAACAGTCACCCGTTAGCAATCGTTATTTGTTTTCCGTTTGTTTTTCCGTGCCTTTCTAAATATGGATTCACGCTTCGGGCACACCCCATAACCACGATAAATTATATATGTTATTGTGTTATTTGACAGATATAACGAAAGAAAATAATAAAATAATTGTTAAAAACAATTATAACAAAACAATTAATAAAACAATTATATTATTATTTTATTTTATTATATATATATATATATATAAACAATTATTTTATTATTTTCTTTCATTATATCTGTCAAATAACACAATAACATATATAATTTATTATTAATACATGATTAGAAATATAGAATATATAATTAATTATAAATTATATTATTATTATTTTTTTTTTAATTGTCGATTATTCCCTTGAAATTCTAATTGCAATTATTAATTACAATGATCACAATCTACACTGAATGATGTTTACACCATTGTTTAAAGCAACTGCAACAAATAAACAAGCTGAAAAGACCAACTGAACAACTTTTATTGCTTTTCTATAGTACTAAGCCTCAAATGTCAACTATACATTGGATTGGTTTCTTCTTTAAATAAAAAAAGTAAAAGTATGCATGATACTATAATGTTAAACTTTAACGAAAATTAAAACAATGGAAAAACCCTTAAGATAACCTGAAGCAAGAAAAAAAAAAACGCATCTTAAGCGTGCAGAATAACAGAAGTGGACTTTAAACGATTGATTGCACCTTTGAACGATTATGTAATTGTGGCATCCATAATTGTAATCGCGATTAGAAATTCGATTAATTGTGCAGCCCTACCCTGACCCTTAAGTATAATAGATATTGCTATGAATCATGGGTATTGTTCAGTCCAGAAGATCTGATGCAGACAGGATTAAGGCTTTCAGTTTGACACATTCTGCAGTATTACAGTGAGAAAAAGACCAACAGGACGGTCTGCTGTGCATCAGACTGGTCTTTTAGCTCAAACACAATCACATACAGACAGTACAGTAAACTCTACCGTATCTGAGCCCAGCACAATGTCCTGACCAAACAAACTCAAACTGCCACATCCTGCTGCAAAGTTCCCAATTATGGGGATGAAAAATGGCTGGCGCTGATTGTGCCGTGATCGATCGCAACCTATAAATCTTCTGACCTACATCCAGCAATGTAATGGGGTTAAAAGATCCGGTTTCCCCTCAACCAGTCCGGCTCGAAGTGCTGGATTCAACACTGAAGCATTTCTTCAACAGTCATCTAATAGCATATAATAAAAATACAAGGATTAAACTGCATTTTTTGATGCCTTTAGCATGCAATATAAGGATTTCAAGATATTAGGCCTCGTTTTTGCTTGTGTTAAACATCAATCTAACACAATTTACTGAGGCGCATGCTTAAAACAAGAAACAAATGCTGCCTTATGGGTAAAAAAAAAAGTTCATTTAATTTAGGATATATTTGCTAAAACTTTTTACACCAAACAAACAAAGCATTTGGCAGTAAACACTCAGAGCCCTCAGGGAATCAAAACCTGAAGGAGACAGAATTGAGCTTTAAAGGAAGAGCATGTGACAACAGAAATTGAGCTATTTTGAAATAGACAAGAAAACACTACATTAACATAAAAAAACTAAATGTTGAGCTTTCTTTTCATTTCATAAAACTGCTGAAATTAAAAGACGTCTGAAAAATATGTTTAGTAAATGTTCCATAAATGTAAATTTTGAGCACGTTGCATAACGTTTTTTTGCGCAACATTTTCAAAAACAAAACCACAAAATTAGCATTTTGCAGAGAAGTAAATGTTGTCTTTTCCTTTTATTTCATTTAACTGCTAAAATGAAAATAATATTTTTTTTTTTTTGCTGAAATTAAAATAATGAAATAGAAATATTTTTTAGTAAATGTTGCATTTTTAGAGTAATTGTTGCATAAAATTTATATATGCACATATTTTTTTGAGCAAATGTTGCAAAAATGTTTTTATTCAACATTTACAAATAAAACAAAACACAACTTTATCATTTTACAAAAAAGTAAATTAGTAAATGTTAAATTTCCTTTTATTTCACATAACCTGCTGATTTTTTTTTGTTTGTGTTGAGTAATTTTAGAGTAATTTTTGCATAAATCTTATATGTACATACATATTCTTTAAGCAAATGTTGTGTAATTTTTTTATATGTATTTTTTGAGCAAATTCTGTGTAAAATTCTATATAATTTTTTTTGGAGTAATTGTTGCACAAATCATTTACACAAAATTAGCTAAAAAATGCATATTTTATGCAATAAAATAATTATTATTTCTCTGGTTAACCATAAATCAAACTAAATTTTGCCTTAAAGGGGTCATATGATGCGATTTTAATTTTTTCTTTCTCTTTGGAGTGTTACAAGCTCTTGGTGCATAAAGAAGATCTGTGAAGTTGCAAAGACTAAAGTCTCAAATCCAAAGAGATATTTATT
>NW_015633531.1:168850-170756 GCF_001515625.1 Sinocyclocheilus rhinocerous
GCACTGGATAGCTGGTCAATCACAGCACACCTCGCTTTTTCAGACCGATGAGCTTTGTAAAAATCGACGCGTTTCAGAAAGGCAGGGCATAGAGGAGAAACAATAATGTACAGTATGTGGAAAATAATGTGTTTTTTTAACCTTAAACCGCATAAACACATTTCATTACACCAAATACACCAAATACTGTTCTTTTTAGCAGCATCATATGACCCCTTTAAGTGAATTAAATTATAAGTACATATGAATAATTCACCTAAAAATGAAAATGTTGTCATCATTTACTAACAATAATGTCATTCCAAACCTGTGTAAGTTTCTTTCCTATGTTGACCATAAAATAAGATATTCTGAAGAATGCTGATAATCAAACAGTTGCTGGTCCCCATTGACTTCCATAGTATTTCTTTCCCTACTATGGAAGTCAATGGGGACCAACAACTGTTTGGTTCTTCAAAATATCTTCTTTTGTGTTCAGCGGGTTTGGAACGACATGAGGGTGACTAAATGATGACAAAATTTTCATTTTTGGTGAACTATCCCTTTAATTCAAAATTTTTTTTACACCAAACAAACAAAAACGTATTCAGCACCAAATGCTCTAATGTGAAAGAGTCCTCAGGGAATAAAAACCTGAAGTCAAACGATCTGAGAGGTAAAGGAAGGGCAAACGACAACACATTCAATTGACAAACATGTCGACTGACTCCAGAGCCGGTTAACACTGCAGAACCTGAAAGCACCAAGGGTGAAGGCAAACAATTTTACCGTTATTATTTATGTATTGTTAATTCAACCTCGCAAAAGCACCACTGCAAACCAGATAAGCAGCGTCCTCTCTGATCCGCCGCTCCGAGGCCTTATCTCATTAACATTAAACCCTCTCCAGAATAAACCTTCTGAAAACACCTGTTTCCCAACCTGTGACAAACACATTCAAAGTGTTTGGAGTTTTTAGGGCACCCGAGACCCCCGTGTTCAATCTCTCGCTCCTGCAACGGATCCCGCAACAAACACAGCGTAAACCTCTCCTGCTGCGCTTATTCAAAGATAAAATGCCTGTTTATACCATCTCTGAATGTTATTATAAAGCCTGCGATACAATGCCAAACGGCAAGGGATTCTGCTCAAAGTTGTGGAAGTTTCTCGCAAAGATTTTGCTCTGTGCTCGGAGAAAGCGTGGCATCGGGGACGGGCGTCCTCTCCTGAGAAAGCACTGTAGTCACGCTGCCATTCAAAATTCATGCATGCAGAAGTGCGTGGCATGCAGGGCCTGATTTATAGATGTTTAACTGCAGTTTTAGCATATGGAAATCAGAAAGATCCGCATAAAGATGCAGGGCTCCCCCAGGAACATGCTGATTTTTCCTGTTTACTTTTCTCTAAAGATTCCTGGCTCCGACCCAGATAAACCGGAAATCTCCTTCACGCCCCACGACTGGCAGCCTGGGACTGACTGAGGTCGACCAGAAGAGGAGAAGATGTCACACTGGAAATCAGACTGCTTTTTGGACTCTACAGGTAAATATTATGTTTTGAATTTACACCGTTAACAAACTGTTACTTTTTCATACTGCTTTTTTATTTATTTACTGATCAACACAAGTGTAAATGTCTCCTATTTGCTATGTGAACAGAGTAAAAAGACAGAAATTTTTTAATTAAAAGCATTTTTTTAGCCAATGTTGCATAAAATGTTTATAAGGTTTTTTTTGCGCTCATGTTGAATAAAATGTTTCTTTGCGCAAGAAAATGAAAACGCAACATTTACTTTTTTGTAAAATGTTGAATTATGAAATAAAAAATGTTTTAGTAAACTGTTGTATTTAAATAAAATGTATATATATATATATATATATATATGCAACATTAAAATTGTACAAAAATAGTAAGCAAATGTTATGTT
>NW_015633531.1:170890-177987 GCF_001515625.1 Sinocyclocheilus rhinocerous
TATGTATATATATATATATATATACACACACACACACACATACATATAAAATTTAACGCAACTTTAAAATACATATATACATTTTTACACAACGCTAATATTTGTGTATATTGGTCACTGAAATCCCCATATACTGTAGGTTGGCCACTAACACTAAATACAGAGTTCTGGCATGAAACTCTAGATGGCGCAGTCCGATAGGTCTAACTTAATCTGACCTAATGACATCATTATCACATGGCACAGCTGATTGGTTCTCTCCTGTATCGGTAGCCAATGAGCTCGCTGCTCAACATTCAAATATATGACTAATGCTTGCCGTAGCAGTTGCAGCTTGCTTCAGAAACCCTCCACCTTCCCCAGCTCCACCTGTATAGATCTGCTACGAGGTGATTCATGTATGCTATATGGGGGTTATTTCATGTGTTATATTTGCAGCAGCAATATTTCTTACATGCTCACAGCAGCATGTTGTGGATGTATTGGCAGTAGAGTACTTGCTCTACCGCAGCAGCAGCAGCGTAGCAGATCTATTCCGCCAAGACCAAATACATTAACACTGTCATGTACATTACCATGCCAATCCCTCCGAGAGTAGTCATGACAGAACACTAGTTAAAGCTAAAACACAAAACATCCTATTTCAAATTGACAACTCAAAAAGTAAAACAGCATGAACCTCAGGTGTCTAATGTTAAAGTAATGATGCAAGTTGCTTTTTGTATAGGATTACCACAATAACGCAATACGCTACTTTTAAAAGTCAAGTTAAACATAAAACACAGTCGCTAAGACAAACACACTCATCCATCTCAGTACTAGCGTCTGTGAAACGGCAAGAGAAATGTAAACTAATCATCCAATCCAAACACTACAACACAAAGAAAGGGTTTTCCTCAGCCCTTGAAATAAAATAAACAGTGATTACTGTGAAAATAGAACTGCGTTCACAAGCACAACAATTGTGCGGTCCACGTGAAAGGCGCTGAAGAAAAGCAAGCAGCGGCTTAGTGAAATTTTGTCTCAAAGATGCTTATGAAGCGTTCTGAAGGAGGCTGACAGCGGCAGATTTTAAATCCTCATCTCACAGTGAGTGAAAAGCCTACATCTGCAGGGGGGAGCGGTTTATTTCTCCACGTAAAACGATGGCGAATGAGGAGGGAGGGGGGATTTGGGGGGTGGTAATCTCGAAAATACTGAGTAATACTCATTAAATGAGTCTGGAAGGAGTGTTTGCAAAGAAGCGGGAGGCTGAACGCTGTGTGTGTTGCGGGAAGCTCTTTATTTGAAAAAATCAACGCAGATATTGTGTCGTCCGTCATTCTGAAAGTTTGAAACGCACGCTGCATTTCTGAGTTCAGCGGGAGTTTTTCCAGACGTTCGTAATGTTGGCACATCAGCGTAGAGCTCTGGGGTTCAGAGACAAACAGAGGTGCATAAATGAGCTTTGATCATCTCACAGCTCTAAAGCACACCAACACTAAACAAAGAGTCATATTCCATAGAGAGATCTGTGTATTAAAACAAATCTGAGTCCAAAATGAGAATATCTGGGTGTTTCGTTCATTTTCAGTATACCTAAGGGGGAAAAACAGGCTTTGCATATGGAACTGGGTCAAATGCAAAAAGACTGCAAAAACATACTATGCAAACACACAATAAACAACAATAAACAACCCAAAATAGAATGCAAGTCAACATGAAATGACATTAACAATAGAGCCCGACCGATATGGGTTTTTTGGGGCCGACACCGATATTAGGTAGTAAATAAACGCCGATATCGATATATCGTCCGATATTCTTTGTGTATATTATAGTACAGTACCAGTCAAAAGTTTGGACACTTTCCCATTCGTGTGTCCAAACATTTGACTGGTACTATATATAGAATACAGTATATACATAAACAGAATATATATACATAAACACATTTTTTGCAATGATCACTCAAATGTGGTGATCAAACACTTATAATGACGTGACAAAGATATGTAATGATGGAGGCAGGGCATTTAACAATTTAACAATAAACTTTATTATCCAAAATGAGTCTGACATCAGTGCACTGAACAGTAAAGTTGAAGTTTATTCAAATTTAATTCAATTTAGTTCCATTCAACTTTATTCCGTTTAAGTTTATTTCACTTTGGAACATTCATTCACGGATTTGCGCTACTGTCTTCACACACAGACAAAACTTACTAGAGAAGTGTGAAGTGTGACATAATATACCTCTGTAAATAAATATAAATTCACGGTTTGCGCACTTTAATGCCCTTTTAATGTAACATGTACGTTCCCTTGGAACTGGAATCATGGCGGAATATCATGTGAAGTCCACTTCGCAGGGCACTTACGGTCGAATAAGACAACGCTTGAATGCTGCTGCCTGAACAAGAGACCTCCTTACTGAAGTGAAAGTGTTGGCTGTTGTCACTATCTCGTGAACACGCCGGCGGATCTCCACCAAATTCGGGGGATCCCTTCAGCTCGAGCAGCACTATTGAACACCACCCTCCGTGCGTCGGTAGCCCCCGGGATCGCTAGATCGGTCAGTGCCGGGCCGCGAGTTTAACCACCCGTAACTCCCGAACCCCGATAGGGGCTATCGAAACGGGGGTGGTCTCATTCGAAAGAGGGCCTCGAGACGTACACTGGATTAGTGTTCGAGAGGGTTCCTCGAGCTGAAGGGATCCCCTGAATTTGGTGTCTGTGTTATATGTTCTGTAAAAAAAAATTTCATATCGGCGGCATATTCGCCGATACCGATATATCGGCGACAGGCTCATATTGGCCGATAATATCGGCTAAACGATATATCGGTGGGGCTCTAATTAACAACCCATTTTATTTCCGTAATGTCACATATTTTCAGGTAAAACTGGATAATCAACGAGGAACAGAAATAATCATTAAATACAAAACTGACATCCAGCCAAAATTACATTCAAATTAAAGTCATTTCAGAGGCGGAGCAATTTTTTATGAATTTTAAGATATAATGACAAACTTGTTTGTGCACTGCTGAAATATTCCTGGTAAAGTAGTAGTTTACGCAGAAAATCAAATCTGCTGAAAATGTATTTACCCTCAGGTCATCCAAGATGTAGATGAGTTTGTTTCTTCATCAGAACAGATTTGGAGAAATGTAGCATTACATCACTTACTCAGTAATGGATCCTCTGCAGTGAATGGGTGCCGTCAGAATGAGAGTCCAAACAGCTGATGAAAACATCACAATAATCCACACCACTCCAGTCCATCAATTAACATCTTCGACAGGCTCATATTGGCCGATAATATCGGCTAAACGATATATCGGTGGGGCTCTAATTAACAACCCATTTTATTTCCGTAATGTCACATATTTTCAGGTAAAACTGGATAATCAACGAGGAACAGAAATAATCATTAAATACAAAACTGACATCCAGCCAAAATTACATTCAAATTAAAGTCATTTCAGAGGCGGAGCAATTTTTTATGAATTTTAAGATATAATGACAAACTTGTTTGTGCACTGCTGAAATATTCCTGGTAAAGTAGTAGTTTACGCAGAAAATCAAATCTGCTGAAAATGTATTTACCCTCAGGTCATCCAAGATGTAGATGAGTTTGTTTCTTCATCAGAACAGATTTGGAGAAATGTAGCATTACATCACTTACTCAGTAATGGATCCTCTGCAGTGAATGGGTGCCGTCAGAATGAGAGTCCAAACAGCTGATGAAAACATCACAATAATCCACACCACTCCAGTCCATCAGTGGAAAAGCTGCATGTTTGTAAGAAACCAATCCATCATTTAGATGATTTTACTTCAAACCATTACCTCCAGCTAACATATGAGTTCTCTATCCATATATTGCTTTCTCCAGTGAAAAAGTCATATAATCTGAATCAGTAGAGAAATATGCACAGATCAAGCACAGTTTACAGACTAAAACAGTCCATGTGGATGGATTTGTGAGAGGACAACAGAGGATGGACTTTTTCACTGGAGAAGTGATATTATTGATTATGGCCAGAAGTGACGGTTTAAAGTTAAAAACATCTTAATGATGGATTTGTTTCTTACAAACATGCAGCTTTTCCCTTCACAAGACATTAACTGGTGGACTGAAGTGGTGTGGATTACTTGTGGATTATTGTGATGTTTTTATCAGCTGTTTGGACTCTCATTCTGACGGCACCCATTCACTGCAGAGGATCCGTAGATGAGTAAATCTGTACTGATGAAGAAACATACTCATCTACATCTTGGACGGCCTGAGGATAAGTACATTTTCAGCAAATTATAATTTTTGGGTGAGGAGTTAAGAAAGTAAACAGTCAATTTTTTTTTTTCATGTTCACTAAAAGGAAATAAGATTTGTACAGTCATGTCTTTATCATAATCATCATTTATGTCTTCATTCCCACTAACATGTGATTTTTATCCCCCACATTGGCTTTGTCTTAATCCATTATTACACATGCTTTTGGTAATCATAGTTTTATCGAGGTTAAGCATTAAAATACAAACAGAAAGGCTCCCGTCCAATCACGTGCTGCGGAGGAGGGGAGCTCATGCACTTCCTGTCGTTCTGCCGCCCACTAATCTGCTGCCATGTGTGTGGCTGCAAAACACGTTCTGCTGAATAAATCCACATTATTTCACCAGCAGATTTAGATTTGGAAAGATGTAGTGTTGCGCTTTAATATCTTAACCTCTCTGTAATATCTCAATTGTTTCTGTGAGACGGAAATGAGATTAAATAGAGAGCAAATGAGGACTGCTTTGTCTTCTGATGAAAAAAAAAAAAAAATCAGCAGTAATCTCATCTGGAGTTTCAAAAGAGATCTCAATAGTGTATTAAAACTGGCTCAGATTTGTCAGGATACCAAAATCATCAACAAACATCTGAGATCTAAATATATCTCAAGTACTTCTCCTCCAAAACAACAACAACAACAAAAAAATCCCTCTATGATAGTCTATCCATATTATATTATCATGTGTTCACAAATCAGACTACACCAGTTGTGCTTTGTTTTTGATTCACTAAAATGAACTAGTTCATAAGAGTCATGTGTTTATGAATCAGATTACATCATTTGTACTGTACAGTATGTTTTTGATACACTAAAATGAACTAGTTCATAAGAGCCATGTGTTCGTGAATCAGACTACAGCAGTTGCGCTGTTTGTTTCTGATTCACTAAAATGAATCAGTTCATAAGAGTCATATGTGTTCGCGAATCAGACTACACAAGTTGCGTTGTATGTTTTTGATTCACATGACTGAGGACTGTTACAACAATCGCTGAGCTTTTCCTCTGCTATACTAAACACACACTCGTATATACTCTAAAAACCCTGAACATTACTTTGGCAGACATCGGTACACTAGTGTTTTGTTTCCTCACTGTCATGAACACTCGTACAGACTCTTTTACCTCAGATAATCAGCATGTGAGTGCAGCACTTCAAGTCTGAAGAGCTTCTGTCATTCAGAGCGTTTCTCCAGACCAGCATCTCTCCTGCGGTGAGCATTATTATCATTCTCTTCCATTAGGTGACTCATTTACTTTCCATGCATTTGAAACGAAGCTACAGACTCAATGCAATCCTCTTATATACGTCTAGCAGGGGTTAGAGGTTACTACTCGAATGAAAAACAACTTATATTTGTTTATTCTTTTAATACAGAGCACAAGTCACACCGACTACTTTTATGATACTGTTATGATTCTTTGTCATTTTGAAGATCAAACGTCCATCACTTTCTATTATACGAAAAAGAACATTTCAGTACATCTCTCCTTTTATATTTCACAGAAAAAAGTCAGACAGTAGAAGGTGAGTAAATGAATTGAGTTTCTTGGTGAAGTATTAAAGCATGATAGTATTTTCAACCAAGGTGTATTGTAACTGTAAAATGCACAGCCTTGACTGGATTATTGCCTTTTAAAATGAACGCAAGCATGCTATGATAACAGACTCTATGTATAATGAGTAATTACATTAATTATTAACTAGATTTAGAACTAGACGTTAGAGTTTATCGAGGATATGTCACGAACCACCAAGCATTAGGCCTACATTTAAGTGAAAATGAATGGCAGGTAATATGCAGCTTTTTGTTTGAAACCAGTGTAGAACACGGATTCACACAAGGTCACATCACGCACATGCAGCGTTTCTGTGAACGGAGAAAAACGAATAAAACTATATAGGCTACATAAAAAGGAATATATAGGCCTATACACAAAATATAAAATTAAATATAAAATTAACAGATTAACAAAACGAAAGAAAATAATTGTGCTGAGTTTCGGATAATTGTAACGCGCTCCGAAGTTCCCGAAAAAAAAAAAAAAACGAGACGGCAGAAAGCAGTTTTCTTTATTTTACAAAAGCTTTACATTTTTGAATGATGTTTTGCTTCTATCTGCATGACAAACCAGCGTTGGTATGACCATAAATTATGGAGTAACGGTTGGGAAAACAATGCAGTGATCGCGTCGGTGCCTCACACGCACATACAACAAATTTTTGCTAATTTGACATCGCAGCCTGTTCATTATCAAAATAAAATGCAGTTAAAGAAACATAAAAAGTTACACTGCTCAATTTAAATAGTCCATAGTACAGTCTGTGACCAGCGCCTCACTGCTGATATAGCTTTTGTGAAGGATGATGTTTTATGTCGATACTGCGAGTGACGAACAAAGCCTATAGTTTACATAATAAATGATAGGTTAGCATCCAGATACTTCGCGAATATTTACCATTATTTTAGCCTACATTGTTTCTGAATGTAATAATAAAATGCAATGTACAGCCTACTAATTTAGGCTGTTTTTTTTCTCTCAAAACGCGAGTAGCGTTATTTTATCCATACTGAAACATTTTTAAATATCTTGAAAAAATTATTTAATGTTTTTATTGCATTGACATTTTTTTCTTTTGTTTAATACATTTGGTCTTTGGTAAATCTAGAAAAGATGATGCTGTATTAGCTATGACTAAGAGAGATCATTCAAGACTCTCTTCATGATTTTTTTTTTTCTTTTTGAGTAAATTAAACGCTGTACTTTATTATTATTAGGG
>NW_015633531.1:178258-183584 GCF_001515625.1 Sinocyclocheilus rhinocerous
ATTATTATTATTATTGTTTAATTAAATTATTATTGTTTTTATTTGTATTGAATGTACATTTATTTGTAAAAAAAATACATATACAACTATATATTTTATATCTGTACATGAATGAAAACCCAACCTACATTTACGTTTTTTTTTTCTCCTAATTAATCGTCTTTTCGTTCAAACAGTTCAATTGCATAAAATAATAGCACACCTCTCCTCAATAAGACGCAAAATCTGAGGTATCATTTATGTCTGTAGTGCAAACATTAGGGCAAGTTACATGCCAAATCTTGAAACTTCAGGTTAGAAATCTGAAGAAACCCCTGGTTTAGAAGTTCCTAGGGTATGTATTTTGGGAGATGTGAGGTGTAAAATCAAGCCCGTACAGCAGGAAATCATTTGAAAGTTACCAAAATGTTTAGAAGATCAGCTCTGTGAAGATCTCTGACCCCTAACCAGCAAAACTCTCCATCCAGACTCCAAAGTCTCCATAAAACGACTGAGTGCTTCTGCTATCTGTTCCTCTACCCCCGATAAAACCAGCATTTTTCCACCTGAGCGATCCGATTGCAGACCTGCCCGGCTCCAGGGACGGCAAGCCACCAACCTCGACGCCTGCACAGCTCTAGCACCCACTGTGAGAAACACACACGTTAGTGGGCTCCCTATTAAAATTCAGCTCGGTGCTCAATCACCCTGTCTAACATCTGAACTCCCTGTTTTCTGCAGAGCCGCGGCGGGAGCGTGTTTCTGACAGCGCAGACGACAGCTCTACTTCAACAGGGAGCTGAACTCATCCTTTCGAGGGAAGAGCGCGGAGTCTCTGGAGGAGCGGACCATCAATTTCCTGTCAGAGACGCCTGTGGGCCTCCGTCGTGGAGGCGTCGCGAGAGATAACGCAAGACAAGCAACTTATAGCCGCCCCTCCATGCCTGCAGCGCACAAACAAGAGATGAGAAGCTGTAGTGAGGGCTCTATCGAGACCGCCATCACTTCCTGCGAGCACGCACTGCGGGTGCTGGGTCTGCCACAAAACATGTGTCCGGCCTGATGCATGCTGGGAGTACTTTACTGTTTTCCCCACTGTTGTCAGACAAGGGTTCTTGCACCGAACACGGTTATTATTTAATTTTACATGAGCAATTACACCACTTATGAATCAAGAGGCTGTTAACTTTAAGGCAATAATATTAATATTAATAAATTATTTATAATATTAATAAATATAATATATATTTATCTATCTATCTATCTATCTATCTATAAAATGTATGTATTAAAAAAATATTTTTTGATTATTCAATGATAAAATAAAAATATATATATATAAAATACATGAGAAAATTAAAAAAATGAGAAAAATTTCATATAATATAAAATTCCCTTTTTACTGTATAAATGAATTATGTTATTTCATTGCATTTAAATAATTTTCTGTTTACTATATCTGTTTTTAATTTACAAATTACAAATAATTTTATATAAAAAAATTTGATATACTTTTTTTTGGCTACTGTACTTTTAAAACTTCTATAGTAAACCTGGTTATGAGTTCATATTCACAAATTTACCTGAAAATTTTCATTTGCCATCATCTTTCTTTTTTATCAATTAGTATGTGGCCCATCCACCTTCTGTTGAATACAAAAATACCATGTAAATACCATGGTATAGGAAGGTTAACATTCAGTAGCATGGCAAACCCTTACAAAAGCACACTGTGGTCTTATCATCAGATACCATCACTGTACCATGGTACTTTTTGTAAGTGAATATGAAAGCAACATAGTATTACTATCTGATACTATTATTGCACCACGGGACCAGCATGTATTTTTTGTAAAAGAATGCTAACATCCCATCTGATCCAATCTTTCCACAAACAGGATGTTTGTCTGTCAGTTCTTTGGATATACTGTCACCCGTAATGATTCGTTTTCAAGCGCTCATTCAGACTTCTGTGCCTTTTCTGCCCCTGTTTAGAAAAGCTGTCCAAGTTGGAGAATGACAGGACCATCTCTCCAGCTGTCAATCAAACAGAAACCCATTTCCCCACCACCGCGGCCTCCTCTGCTATTTCACAACCAAATTGTTCTGCCAAAACAACTGTTGTTCCTACCACACTCCATACGAATGTCATATCGCTCACGCTTATCTCCGGTCGGGCCGCCTGTCAGGCTCTCTGGCATTAGCAACGATTGCGTGTGTGTTTGTGGATTCCTGGTTTCTGCATGTACACGTCTGCAGACGCTGAAAGATTTCTGTGCAGTCATGTCTCTGGTTGACTTCATTCAGGAGACATGACTGTAGAGCCTTTGAAGTCAACATGAAACTACATTTATAACCCATTTTCCTCTTATAATGTGTCATATGGAGAATCAGAAGACTGATAACAGATTGATGGATCGTGCTCACAAATGTGCATTTAGAAGGTAAATAAGTCCATTTTGATTTCATGTTTGACTTTAAAGCTTTCTCAGCCATGAAGCACCAGCAGCAGAGAGCGACTCCAGAGCGATATTAATCTCAGAGCAGTGCTGTCTCTATTAAACTTTAATGTACGCTTAACACTTTTACATTTCAGTCACAGAAACAGCGCCTCTAATGAGCCGCGGCGCACTACACAACCGGCTAACAGCACGCAGACCAAAAGAGAGAGCGAGCCAGAGATGCTGAAGTGAAATTGAGTTTTGCTGAGAAGTCAGAGTGTGAGTTTATCTAAAAAAAGACAGTTCACCCTGAAAACCTCAACTCTATCATCATTTATTTACTCACCTTTAGACTTACTTTCTGTCATTAAAAACAATACACGCTTGCACTACTATATATATATATATATATATATATATATAAATATATATACATACAGGGTTGGGAAATATCAATAAAAATTAATTATAAATTGATTCAGTTCACAAAAACAGTCTTAATTAATTTGTTGATTCATTGATACATTCATTGATTTGTTCATTCATTCATTCAAGTTCACCTTTAGACTTACTTTCTGTCATTAAAAACAATACACGCTTCAAAAATTATTATAAAAGTAGAAAGGTAGTTCATGAGACTCATATTCCAAGTCATTCAATAAGAAACAGGCTGAAATTTAAGTCGTTATTGACCAAAAATCATGACACCTGCCCTAGAATGAAGTAATCTTTTCCATTGATTCAGTTCACAGTTCAGTCTGAATTATTCATTCATTCACTCAATGATTCCATTTTTATTTTTGTTTACACACACACACATATATATATATATATATATAAATGTTATTTCTTGATTATAACATTATTTTAATAAAATACAACAAAAATAAATAATTATTAAATAAAGATTAAATAACTTAATACATATATACATGTATGCATATATAAAATATGCATGTATGTGTGTGTATTAAAAATTTAATTTTTTGATTATTCAATGACAGAATTACTGTAATAAAATATAACAAAAATATAATGTAATAATATATAACACACACACATACATACATATATATATAATTTTTTTTCATTGAGAACAAAACAAAGGAATCTTCAAAATGGATTATAAAAGCAGTTATATAAACAGCATACAGCATACACACACACGCGCAATTTGGTGAATAATTGTACTAAATAATAAATAATAAAATAACAAAATAAAACATATTAGAATAATGATGGTTTAATCATGACAGAGAGAGAGAGAGGGAGCTCTTTCATCAGGAGTCTGTGTGGATTATGTGAGATCTTTTCCTTCAAGTCTCTGGACTTTACATAATGCCTGACATTGTTTGAAGAGAAGGGATGACATCAACGTGATTATCACCAATTCAAGACACTGAAAATCACCAATAACCCCCGACTAGTGTTGAGGATCGAGAACCGGTTCTGAATCTAAAGCAGCATGGAAAAATAAATGATGCTGATGAGTTGTGAGTTTGCTGTCTGAATATAATGTGATGAGGGAGAAATAATGAGCCGCATAATGCAATAAAATACAACACAATAATACATATAGTAATAGTATACAGAAATACTTTTTCATATTTTAGAATGTTAAATAAATCATTATATATATTGTATATATACATACATACAATATTTATAACATATTTACTTAAATTTGTATCATTTTGTTAATGTATACACTGTAAAAAAAAATTCAAGCTGTTTCAACTAATTATTATTTAGTAACTAGCTCCACAGAAACTTTACTTCGTCAATTTCTGTCTTCAAAGTGTTGCCTGAATTGTTATTTTTTAGTTGGCTCAAACTTTACTGAACTAGTTTTATAGTCCATTCAACTAAAATGTTTTAATTGGTCAAACATTTAGAAAACTACAGCAAATTATGCCAATTAAAAATGAACCATTTACTTGAGGTTTCATATGTTACCTCAACTATGATTTATTATTTGGGCATCATAAGAAATTGCTGTGGAACTAGTTATTATATTTTATACTGAGTTTAAGAAAATGATTAACTGGTGCCTATCAATCACTAAAAACACACACATTACAACACATAATAGCCTTTATTTAATAACAATCTGAATTTATAACATTTGTCATACAGACTAAACATGCAGGCTTAAAGGGACAGTTCACCCAAAAATGAAAATTTGCTGTTAACTGACTCACCCTCAGGCCATCCAAGAAGTAGTTAACTTTTTTTCTTCAACTGAACAGTAAAGGAGATTTTTAGGTGAAACCATTGTCTTTGGCAATTCATAAACCGCACGTCTCTGGCTGCCGGCTTTTGAGAGTCAAATAAACATGTACAGACAAGACCAAATTACCAAAGGCTCCTGATGACACATTGAGGTCTTATGAAGCTAAACAATCAAAAACCGGCAGCCACAGACGTGCAGTGTATGAATCGCCAAGGATCACGGTTTCAGATTTTAAAAAAAATCTTCTTTACTGTTCTACTGAAGAAAAAAAAGTCACTGACATCTTGGATGGCCTGAGGGTCAGTAGAATAACAGCAAATTTCCATTTTTGGGTGAACTATCCCTTTAAAGTGCTCCAGTTGTCAAACATCACATTTGTAATACAACTGCAAAATTTATTTTAAACATTTGTTTTATGAACTTAAAAAGACTAAACAAGTTAAACAAAATGTTTGCAAACAAACATTTACAAATATTACTACTATTCACAGTTACATCTTTAAAATGAGGCAGAAGTCAGAAAAAAATAAATGAACCAGGTGTTACAGTTCAACTGAACTGAGTCAAGTAAAGTCCAGTCACTGTATTTACATAGTGCTTTTTACACTACAGATTGTGTCAAAGCAGCTTTACAGTATTAAACAGAAAAATCGTGTGTCGAAGGAACCAAAAC
>NW_015633531.1:183867-184348 GCF_001515625.1 Sinocyclocheilus rhinocerous
CAGGGCTCCAGACTGCGACTAAAACGGTCACATTTGCGACCAAAAATATTAATTTGCGAGTGAAGTTTTTGCATGTAATGACTTAAAATTTTGCATGTAATGCCTTTTTCCTGATTGTTTTGCGATCACATCTTTTGTTATGTTGACATATTAAACTGAGACGATGTGCATCAAAGTTTTAGTGTAAAAAAAGAGTTTCAAACAGTCCTCATCTCTGCCGCACAGCAGCATTGACGCACACCTGCTAAACGCAGCTCAGTTGTGCAGCGCGAGAGAGATCGAAATGACGGAGACGTGTGAAATAGGAGTGCAGAAAACCAGTGTCTATTTCATGCACAACTTGAACAAACTGCATCAGGTATAGCTGTCATTTGTGTGGATATTGGCAATATCGTTAACAAATCGCAATTATTTGTTACCTTTTAATAAATAAAGTATCAGCTTTAAAATTATGGCAAATTCATAACGAAAATAACGAAAT
>NW_015633531.1:187798-188283 GCF_001515625.1 Sinocyclocheilus rhinocerous
GAGGGTCAATAAAATAACAGCAAATTTCCATTTTTGGGTGAACTATCCCTTTAAAGTGCTCCAGTTGTCAAACATCACATTTGTAATACAACTGCAAAATTTATTTTAAACATTTGTTTTATGAACTTAAAAAGACTAAACAAGTTAAACAAAATGTTTGCAAACAAACATTTACAAATATTACTACTATTCACAGTTACATCTTTAAAATGAGGCAGAAGTCAGAAAAAATAAATGAACCAGGTGTTACAGTTCAACGGAACGGAGTCAAGTAAACTCCAGTCACTGTATTTATATTGCGCTTTTTACAATACAGATTGTGTCAAAGCAGCTTTACAGTATTAAACAGAAAAATCGTGTGTCGAAGGAACCAAAACCACATTGTTCTTCTCTGGCCAGACGAAACCAGCAGTTTAATTGCAGGCTGCAGCAAAGTCAGATTGTGCAGAGGACTGGTCTGGTTCCTGTGGTCTTGTCCCGATGGC
>NW_015633531.1:189213-202168 GCF_001515625.1 Sinocyclocheilus rhinocerous
AAACTGTCCTTATCTCTGCTGAACAGCAGCGCTGACGCACACCTGTTAAACGCAGCTCAGTTGTGCAACGCGAGAGAGATCGAAATGACGGAGACGTGTGAAATAGGAGTGCAGAAAACCAGTGTCTATTTCATGCACAACTTGAACAAACTGCATCAGGTATAGCTGTCATTTGTGTGGATATTGGCAATATCGTTAACAATTCTTGTTCATAATCATCACTAATATGGCTTAATATGGCACTAATATGAACTTCTTATTAGCCTATTTGTAGCGCACTTGCCGTCCAGTAATCGCAATTAGCTTTGTGCTTTGTTACCTTTTAATAAATAAAGTATCAGCTTTAAAATTATGGCAAATTCATAACGAAATTCAAACAATTACAGTTCAACGGAACGGAGTCAAGTAAACTCCAGTCACTGTATTTATATTGCGCTTTTTACAATACAGATTGTGTCAAAGCAGCTTTACAGTATTAAACAGAAAAATCGTGTGTCGAAGGAACCAAAACCACATTGTTCTTCTCTGGCCAGACGAAACCAGCAGTTTAATTGCAGGCTGCAGCAAAGTCAGATTGTGCAGAGGACTGGTCTGGTTCCTGTGGTCTTGTCCCGATGGCCGTCGAAATAGGAGTGCAGAAAACCAGTGTCTATTTCATGCACAACTTGAACAAACTGCATCAGGTATAGCTGTCATTTGTGTGGATATTGGCAATATCGTTAACAATTCTTGTTCATAATCATCACTAATATGGCTTAATATGGCACTAATATGAACTTCTTATTAGCCTATTTGTAGCGCACTTGCCGTCCAGTAATCGCAATTAGCTTTGTGCTTTGTTACCTTTTAATAAATAAAGTATCAGCTTTAAAATTATGGCAAATTCATAACGAAATTCAAACAATAAATATGGTTTTGGCGCTCTTTAATGCGGCAGGAGCGTCCGCTTTAGCGCCTCAGTTCAAGCGGCAATTGAACCCATTATATCTTTCTGGCTCCTTACTCGATTTTTTTGTCTGGAGCCCTGATATATATCTATACCCATACATATAGGGTTGGGGAGTAACGAAATACATGTAACGTTGTTACGTATTTAAAATACAAAATATGAGTAACTGTATTTCGTTATATTTACATTTTAAATGGGTGGTAATCAAATTACAGTTACATCCGAAAAGTAGTTTAGATCAGTGTTTCCCAACCTTTGGAAAGGTTGGGAAAGGTTGGGTCGCGGCACCCTTTGGAAATTTTAACAAACTTGTGGCACCCTACAAAATTAATTTTGTCACAATATTTGAATTTCTAACTTCGATATGATAATTTTAAAAGTATAGATATTCGGTACAACAGGGAAGAACTGCAGAATATAATGTCATACAGATATTTTTAATATTATAAAAACAAATGTGTCTATCAATGACATTCAGGGCTGTCAAGGTCATCTCTAGGTGCTGATCCACCCTCTGGTCTGGATACGGACTGGATCCGAGTGGCTACGGTGACCTCGGAATAAGAATGAGACAGTCTAATATTAGCGCAGATGCCACTGAGAACAATAAAGCACCAAAAATTAAACCTAAAATTCCTTATAGTAACAGCTTTTGACATTAAGTGTTTTATGGATCAAACAAGATGAAAAACCATGTTCCCTTCACTTAAACAGTTCATTTCCCTCAGGCATATAATTCATACAACGCTTATTCAATGTTTTTATAATTTGTACGCGTGTATAAATATATACGTTTTAAATAATACGTTTACACCTTTTTAATACACAAGTTTTGATCAATTCAGTCTAAGTACAAATATTTATTCAGTGACACTTTCCTGACGCATTAACTTGACATAACGTACACTTAACAAATTAATTTTTCTTCGGACATACGACTTATAAAACACTAAAATATGCACTCAAAAACATCAGATATGCTGTATGTTTTTGAGGTACTAAAACTTAGTCTAAAAATAACATTTATTTAGTGGCACTTACCTGACGTGTAAATTTGACAAGATGGCGCTGCTGTTTCTCCCGCGAAGTCACTCAGGCTCGTGCGGAATGATCTCAGTGTTGGCTGGACTTGTTTTTATTAGTTTAGTCAACATTGACATTCTGAAATGTTGACTGGATTTGAAAATAACCCTTTATTCAATGTTTTTAAAATATATTTGTGTAGACTTAATATAATATGTCTTCTCAACGAAGTCCAAGCAACAAAATTAGCTCAACTTAAATATTTTTGCCCTTCCAACATTTTGTTAATTGGATTTTTTACAGAGTATGATACTTTTTCATATTTTAGAATGTGCGATTATATATACATGCATTATATACACTATATATATAGTAATGCTGTCAAATGATTCATCGCGATTAATCGCATCCAAAATAAAAGTTTTTGTTTGTTTTTATTTTTATTTTTTTATTTTGTATTTATTCATATACACACATACATGTACATATGTATACATATATATTTATTATTTTAGAATATGGATATATATAATTAATATTTTGTTCATGATTTAGCCATGCTTAGTCCATGCAGTCTATTCTAATCATGTGATTAATTATGTCTAAATGACCATATAAATAACCCAACATACACACAGTGTGTTAGTGAGACTGGTTCTTCTTGAGGGTCCTCCAGCGAGGGACCTCCGCTCTCCTCGGCATCTGTGTTCAATCCCACGGCTGTGAGCAGCAGATGTGATATCGGCGGGGAGGAGATGCTCGGATGTTGTTTAAACACAGAAATGAGAAACGCTCCGTCTCGCAGAATCACTGAGCAGACGTCACCCACATCTGTCCATCAGGACACAAGCACACGACGTGAGATGAGCAGCAGCTCCACACTACTAAATAAAATCACAGCGCCTCTCCACTTCACCCAGCCTGTTTAGCCAACAAGACTCCAGGCAGCAGGCAAAAACCCAGTAAAAACCACGAAGCATTCTGGGTGAATAATTCACAACCCTTCAGGGTCACAGAGGAATTAAACTGATGGTCGTACAGCAAACTCACTTCTGAGGCCACATGCTCACTTACTGCACAGTCCTCGAGCACATTTACACTTGCATACGGCTATAAACCGCTGAAATCATCTGGATTCAGTTGCACTTACTGATAGAAAGCATTCCTCTATTCTGAAAACATCTCTAAGGAGTTTCCTTCATAATAATAACAACATGTCACTAATGTTGCAAATTATGCAGATTTGTTTCAGACTGATTCAAACCAGAACTCGCCTTTTTGAATTATTCATTGAAAGAAACAATTCATAAGAGTCAATTGCTAGTATTAGATTACCAAAGTGATTACTTATTTATTTTAATATTAATGTAAAATGACTGGAAATTTTAATCAATGAGTCAAATGGAGATACTCTGACTCGCGTGTAGCCTGTTTAAATAGCAACCTGGCCTGCAGAGTGCAGACTAGTGACGACTCTCTAAATTGTAAGAGAAAATCAGAAAGCCAAGCGCATAATTGTCATGGAAATACAAAGACGATTTTATTTATAACCATTCGGTTATAAATAAACCCCCCCGTCTCTTAATGCATTGTGTGGCCTTCTTGAACATCAGTACATGTTTTCACCTTTTGTAATAGTTATGCATGAGTCCCTCAATTGTCCTCAGTGTTAAAAGATGGATTTCAAAATCATACAGTCAATGTCAGAAAGGGTTCAAATATGCAGAAGATGCTGGAAAACCAAAGAATGTGCAGGAGCTGGAGGATTTTTCTGAGAACAGCAGGCAGTTGAACTGCTCAGGACAACTTTTATTTTGTATGCGATTAATCGTGATTAATCGTTTGACAGCACTAATATAAATAACATCTTTCTCCACCAGTGTTATTTTAGCATTACGTTTACCATTTTAGTTTTAGTAAGATTTTGAAAAAGCCTTTAATTATATATTTTTGTTTTAATTTTAATTACATTTTTTTTAGTAATTTTATGTGCTTTTGGCATTTTGTATTTTTTTAAAATATCAAAATAGCTTTAACTTATTTTTATTGTAGTTTTTAGTTTAGTTCCCAATGAAACAATTAAAGGTTTTCTTCTAATATTTATATATTTTTATTTCAGCTTTATTTCTTTTAACAATTTTTTTAACAACTCGTTTCAGTTATTTTCAAAGGCAACATTTCAAATTTTCTTTTCTTTATTTTCTTTAATCTAATATATATATATGTTTAAAATTTTGATTAGTGTTTCAGACTGATTCAAACTGGTAACTCATCTTTTTGAACTGTTCATTAAAAGAACCGATTCATAAGAGTCGTATGGGCCAAACCGATCACATTGTATGTCGATGATCCACAAAAATAAATATATAAATTATAAAAAATAAAACGATTTGAATAAAAAAAAGATAAAAGTGTTTTTTGTTTAATAATCAGATTTCACTGATTGTGCTGTTAAGTATTTGATTCACTAAAAAGAATCTTCTCATATAAGTCATTTGTTCATAAATCAGACTACATGACTGTGCTAGACTTGTATTCAAATCTGATTAAGATCACAAGAAAATACAATTTTACTCTTTCAGCTTCAAAATATAATTAGTATTCAATGTGTTACTTCTTGTTATTGGTGAAACTAGTAGTCCCCGAGTTAAAATTGTTTCACACAAGTCATACGGCAATTTTTTTTCAGTGTTTTCAGTTTTTTCACCCAGTAAAAACATAAATATACTGTACGTCATTTACACATTCTCTGAGTCACAAAACGCAATGCAAACGGTCCAAACGCCATACTCGTGACAGATGTGCTGGTTTTCTTGCCTGCTCATACACACACAGATGTGTGGTGTGAATCTGAAGTGGGTTGTCAGGCAGAAGCTGCTTCCAGATGGCCGACAGACTCCTGCGCCCGCGACACTTCATATGACGGACCGGGAAAACAGCGGCGAGTCTGTGACCCGCTTAGCAACTGGGTAAATCCTTGACATTTTTAAAACGCTTTAGCTGAAGAAGAGAGAAATAAAGTGAGAGAGAGAGACTGTCACAGTCTAATTCTACACAATACTTGCTGCCAACAGACACACGCCCCTTTTCAGCCCAGATTTGGGGATAAAACCAGCGTCCTCCACTGAAGCAGCAAAATTATTTTTAGTATTAAGAAGGGGAAGAGGAAAAGGAAAGGGAGGGAGAGAGATAGAATTGCGTAGTGGGCCGCAGATTTTGCAGCGGTTACGGATTACCGCTTGCTTGTAAATCCCATCAAAATGGATTGAGAGAAACTGAGAGAAAGACAGAGAGAGAGTAAATAGAAGAGCTCCAACCTATCCGCTCACAAAACTGTGTCCGTCTTTACTTTATGTCAGGGTCTCGCTCTTCTGCAGACGACTAAACTTTGACCTTCAGAGCAGAATTTTAGTGGTTGCTCTTCTCGTTTTAATGTTCGAAACGTGAGAAGATGATGAGAAGCGTTTGAGTTTATCTTGAGGTCTCTGAATTTGGTATCTTGGCAAATCTGAGCGCAGCTTGAGACATTGTGGAGATCTCTTCTGAAACTCTGGAGGAGATGCACGTGAGATTAATGGGGTCTTTAGTCATAATAAAGTGTCACATCAATTTTTATTTTTTATTCGTTTACTTTATTATTTGCACCAGGGATCACTCAATATTACATTTCTGATAAAAACTATACATACAGTGGGTACGGAAAGTATTCAGACCCCCTTAAATTTTTCACTCTTTGTTACAGGTAAGGCTGTCAAATCACAAGTCAATTTGGCGGGTTACTTTTCGTAATTTATGTTCACTAATTAATTTCTTGGGGAAGTTCATGTAAGCCAAATTTGCGCAGATTTTGCGCAAATACAGAACTCGTGACTCATCATGGCATATTAAATACAGCCTAATTGCGCAGCATCTGCGCATATCTAGCTTACTTGAACATACCCAGGGATGTACTGGCCATCGGGAGTGGGACATTCCCGGTGGGACGGTTGAGTAGTGGGCCGATCGCCGAAGCAAGGGAGACCTCATATTAGGCGCTGTTTATATATATATATATATATATATATATATATACATAACGTAACCGAGTCTAATCGCAGTCTCTGCGATTGAAAAATCGTGTTTTTTCATATCGCGATATTATCGCAAATGCAATTAATCGTTCAGCACTAATACATATATACATATATTTATATATATGAAACATTACAAATCACTATTTATTCATTGATTGGTCATACACACATTATTTATACAATTTTAACAATCAATTCAATTTTACCACAAAAATACAATAATATAACATAGTAATATAAAATATAATAAAACAAAATATATTTAAATATTAAATTTATCTAAATATATTGAAAACATAAATTAATAAAATGCATAAGTGCAAGTATAATAATATAATATAGTAAAATAAAATATAATAAAACAAATATGTTTAAATATATTAAATGTATCTAGATATATTGAAAACAAATTAATAAAACTTATATATGTGACCCTGGACCACAAAACCAGTCATAAGGGTCAATTTACAGTAGGAAATTTACAAAATATCTTCATGGAACATGATCTTTACTTAATGTCCTAATGATTTTTGGCATAAAATAAAAATAATTTAGATAATAAAATGCATGTTTTAGAAAATAAAACATGCATTGTATGGGTCAAAATAATTTTGACCCATACAATGCACTTTCGGCTATTTCTACAAATATACCCCAGCGACTTAAGACAGTTTTTTTTGGTCCAGGGTCACATATATTAAAAATTATATATATATATATTATAAAAATATATATATATTTAAAATTTAAATTAAAATGTTTATTAAAATTATAAAATTTAAACTGAAACACTAAAATGTGTTATTTTAAATGATATAATAAAATTTAGATATCAATATAATATAAATATAATGTACAGTACGAAAAAGTATTTTATAAATCTTTTGTAATACAATAAATGTGTTTGCTGTCACTTTTGATCAATTTCATGCATGCTTGATAAATAAAAGTATTAACTTCTTTCCAAAAAATAAATCTTACTAACTTTTGAACAGTAGTGTATCTGCAGTCCAATAACTGATTTGGTAACAATATAACGTGCATCCCTAATTTACCGGTGTGCATACTAAACACATTTTTTCCTTATAAAATGATCTTTTATAAAATGACATTTGCATGCAAAACTCTAACAAAATGTAATAAATACTGAATCGCTCTCAGTACTGTAGAATCATGTATAGATTTAATACAGAGTCTAATTCTGTTCCCTTACATACTAGACGATTCCATATTTTCCTCCTCTCTATCCTCCTAAGCAGATCTAAATGCTGCTGTCACATTTAACAGCACTGGTGCCTGTTCTCCAAAGCCCACTCCTGCTGCCTTCTGATCAGCGTGAGAAAGAGTTGGTTCTCATCATCTACTCCAGCGCTGGTCATCTGTTATTTCTGCACCTCCTCAGAACAATCCACAGACCTGAGGCTCTCAGCAAAGTCAGTATCAAAAGCCCTAATGCTGTCTGCTGAAAGAGCAAAGAGGCTTTCCTCCAGCCGTAACCAGATCTGAACGAGCCCGGGCTTCAGACCCCACACCGGCTGATGCAAAAAAAACGCAAAGAGTTCAATAGAATCAAAAGCTTTGATCTGATTGGCTGCTTCACAGGATTTTAGAGAGTCAGGATGCACAGGTTTGTATTAGTACGCTGGGAAACAAAGTCACATTTAAGGCACTATACTACTACAATGAGCACTTCTCAATATCCCCTGAACCGTGTTTGGAATCTATAAAGCAAAAAAAAAGGTTACACTTTATTTCGATAGTCCACTTTAGACATTCTATTAACTATAAGTAACTATTTATATTATTATCATTACTTATTTACTTAATAGTATAGTATATAATTTTGATTTCTGTCCATTTTATTGATATATACCCAATTTTTATGGGTATATATAATTAATTTGCCTATTGTATATATAATTATTAATTATATAAGCAATTTTAAAGACCTCTTGTAGCAAATAAACTAGATATTCAAAAGCAAAACTATGCATTGGACCACCAATTTCAGATGTACAACACGTAAGAAAGCAAACAGCTGTCGATCAGACGCTCTCTTCCCGTGTAAGTGGCCTGAATATGACGTAAGTGGACCTCGGCGTAAGTGGACCTTGTGCTTTCACAGTCACAAACAGCGTGTCCCGCACTCATTCAGCGGTAATCAAACGTTCTCCTGAGGATTTTACCCAGCAGAAACATTTCCAATAAAGCTCCGCCGTCTCTGACAAGCAGCCATTTCCTCTCGTTGTGGTTGGAGTCTGAAAACGACATAACAGAGTTTTAGGAGGTGTGAAGATGGGGCTATATTTGATCACACACTGTGGCCCAAAAGGTCTCTCACTGTCTGTCTCACTCCGTCTCTGTGTGTCTCTCGCGGCAGCAGCATGATGGAACCTACTGAAGCTTTGCTTGCTTCATTTTACTCGCACATTAAAGGTTTGTCAGGCCCTTGAACCTGAAACCAATCAGTCTAAAACAAACTGAAGCGAACCACACTGATGAACGACGATTAAATGTTTCTTCGCCATTCGTTCCACAACTCACCATGACTTCATTCATCACGTATGCTGGACTGTGATTCATATTTAGAGTTCACTTATCAAACCGATGAAGATCAATTAATCTCCAAGCTTGTTAGAGTTACAGCTCAGCTTAACATCTACACTTTCATAGAGTTCAGTCTAGACCTGAGAAAGTGTCTTTTTAAGCAACGTGATTTGATTCGAACAAACTTTGTTTATTGCTAATCAATGAGGCATCCAGATGTTCCCGTCATCTGTTTATTAACCTGCGCACAGAAGACCAGAGAAAGGAAGGAAAAAATTGTTCAGATGCTCACAGCTGTCTGTTCCTACCAAATGAGTCCGTTTATACAACATGTTCCAGATAGTAAAGATTTATGAACTCAACTTTCAAAAATAGAAGTCTCAAGATGAATTTTTTTTGCCTGATGCCGAAGAAGAAACTTTTGCCGTTTCTATAGTACCAAAGAAGAATGTTCTAAATTTCCGATCACTCTTAAAACTAAAGCTTCGAGAAGTGGTTTTTTGCAGTGATGCCACAGAAGATCAGTTAACAGTTCTTAAAAGAACCATTTTTTCCTTAAACTTTTCTTTAAAATAATGGTTCTTTATTGGCATCAATGGTTCCATGAAGAATCTTCTAATATCCATGAAACCTTTCCATTGCACAAAAGTTTCTTTAGTGGAAAATGGTTCTTCATAAGAAGAGGTTGTTGAATCTTTTTAGTTTTAAGATTGCTTCATTGAAGTTAGAAATAAAATACCCTAGCCATCACTCAGAACACTTCTCAACTGCCTAGCAATGCCTTAGAAACCATTATAAAACTGATAGTTCTGGTCCTTGATTCTGATTGGTTGAGCCGCGTTCGAAGCTGTTGTAAATTACACTACAAACATACACCTTTGTTTACTTCTGTGTGTTGCTCGGCAACCACTTTGTTGGAACAACTGAAATGTTCCCAGGCCCAAAAACGTAGTAAGGACATCGGTAAAATATCAATGGTTCAACCGTAACAACATGAGGGTGACTAATTAATGACAGAATTTTAATTTGTGGGTGAACTATCCATTTAAGAATGTGTACAGCAATATAACGTTATAAAAGTAAACTGTAAAAAAAGTTAAAACTAAGCAAAAAATTCATAACCCAAAATGTCCCAAATACACAAATACACACGGATGGATATATATATATATATATATATATAAGATGATGAGTTATTTCAATTATTTTATATTAGGTGTTTTTTTTTACAATTTATCATTATTTATACAAAAAAGAATAGACCATTTACTGTATACGTTATAATAAAAACTTGTCTTTTTAGATGTTATCAAAAACATACAATGTGACCAGTGTGGTCTGATTCATGAGCAAATCATTCTTATGAATCGTTTGGTTTTATGAATTATTCAAAAGATTCACAAACTCAAGAATTACCTGTCTAACCCAACCTGACATTTAGGCCTGCTTAATAAATATATTATATATTTATTTAATATATTTAATTAATATTTATTAAATATATTAAATATAATTTCTCCAAACAAAAAAAAACTAATAAATATATACAGTGGGTACGGAAAGTATTCAGACCCCCTTAAATTTTTCACTCTTTGTCATCGTGCCTAACAACGCCCCTTAGCTGTTATAAATTCACTGTAAACCACGGTTTCTTGGGGCTTATTACTTTATTTAGAACTAACCCACAAATACTCTAGAAACTGCACAGCAACACCCTAGCAACCACCACAGCAACTCCATAACTACCCAAAAAACCACAACAATGTCCATCTAACCATCTATCCATCCACTGACCCATCTAACCACCCATTCCACCATTCATTTAACCTTGTAACCATCCATCTAACCATCTGACTATCTATCCATCCAACAAACATCCACCCATCCATCTAACTACCTAACCATCATCCATCCAACCAACCATCAAACATCCACCCATCCATTTAACTATTTAATCCATCTAACCATCTAACAATCTAACCACCCAAACATCCATATAACCATCTAACATCCATCCATCCATCAATCCAACTATCCATCATCTAACCATTCATCCATACATCCAACCTTCTAACCTTCTAACCATGTAACAATCTAACCACAAAACCATCCATCCATCCATCCAACTATCTATCCATTTAACCATACATTCATCCAACAATGTAAAAATCTAACCATCCATCAAACATCCACCCATCCATCTAACTACAGTACTTAAAGGAACACTCTCATTCCGGCGTAATAATCAAGGAACTTTGCTGCCGTACCATGGTCATCCATCCATCTATCAAACATCCACCCATCCATTTAACGATTTAACCATTCATCCATCCATCTAACAATCTAACCATCCACCCATTCATCTAACCATCTTACAAATCTAACCATCTAACATCCATCCATGCAACTACCCATCATCTAACCATTCATCCAAACATCCAACCTTCTAAACCATCAAACAATCTAACCACCGAACCATCCATCCACCCATCCATCCAACAATGTAACAATCTAAACATCCATCCATTTGTTACTTTTTAAACATTTTTCCAAAAGTTCAAACAAGCCTTTGTCGAGCCAGCAAGATTCATAGTTTGTTTTGACTAACTTTGCTTTTCTATTTAAAAATCACAGTTACATACATTTCTTTGAGTTTCACTTCCTTAAATTCAAATTGCAATTCTGCATCCTGTTTCAAATAAAGAAATTCAACTGAAATTTAAAATGCATTCTCAGTTTAGTTCCCACAGCAGTGTGATTTCAGGAAACATCTGCGTCTGTAGCACAAAATTTGAATAGTGTTGGGGATTTAATCAATAAGAATGAGAAACAGTGAAACTGATGCTTGGCTTAGTGAGAACTGCTAAAACATGCCAAAAACCCAGACAAGTACAGGAGGATTGAGAACGTCCTCTGGATATTTAAAACTTCACATGAAAATGTTAAAAGCATGTTAATGCTAAATCTCAATGGGCCTGAACTCAGATCAGGGTGAGATGAGAGAAAAACAAGAAGAGAGGAGAAACTCTGATAAGAGGGAAGAAGAAACAAGGGCACGATGAATGAAAGTAGAGATGGAGCAGGTCTGGATGCTGCTGGTTTTTCACTCAGAATCGCATTGAACCGGAGAAGAAAAATCAATCACTGATACCTGCACTGACCAAACATATTGATGGCTGACAAGATTAGCAGGGATCAAGCTAACCTGTCTCTCTGTGTGTGTGTGTGTGTGTGTGTGTGTGTGTGTGTTACTGCACATTCAATCATCGCCTCGTCCTGAAGGCCAGCAGAAGAACAGCAGACCTGAATGCCTCCAGCGTACAGATAATCATTTAGCATTTTTAAAACAAACGCTGCTAATTAAGCGGCTGTCCTCTCTTTAGTCAAACACGAAGCTAAGTGAATACACTGTAAAGGACAGTAGTTTTGGAGCGAGTCAGACCACCTCTTGTTCAAATTACCACACACCGGTAATCAACAACAAAAACGCTCCTGTTCATCCTCATCTGCACTTTCCAATCCTGACGCCGGTGGAGAGAGTGTTCTAGAAGACACTTTAAAACTGTAGTTTGTCAAGCTACTCATTATCTGAAGTGAACATCAATTGACATTTGCAACCCATTTAAACTTACATAATAAGATGTGTGACTTGACTTTATCCATCTGGAATCGATTGGATAGTGAAAATAATGTTTCTGAATCTTTCTTTAATCTTACCACTAGATAATGAGGTCATTTACAGCTGCTTATCATTAATGTAATTAATGTATAAAATGTTAAATCTAGTCAATATTTTGTCATATATATTACTTTTAGTCCATTTCACATGGACAAAATGTCATTAATGTGTCTTAAACTTTTACAAACTAAACCTTAATCAAACTTTCAAACATTCTAACCAAACCTAGTTTATATATAAAACATTATATATAACATATACAACATTTATTAATATACATATTAAAGAAAGTATATACTTGTTTAATATATATATATATATATATATATATATGTGTGACCCTGGAGAACAAAACCAATCTTACGTAGCACAGGTATATTTGTAGCAATAGCCAACAATACATTGTATGGATCAATTAATGTGTCTTAAACCTTAACAAACTGAAGCTTAATCAAACTTCCAAACAATTGAACCAAAACTTAACCAAGTTTTGAACATTTTAAACCTTAACAATAAAAATAAGTATTATTAATATTAAAAGTGTAGACAAATAAATAAAATACATTATCCACATATATATATATTATGAAAAAAGTTTTTGTTTACATAATATATGTAATATATAAACATAACATATTTTTCTTAAATATATACATGCATGTGTGTGTATTTATATATACATAA
>NW_015633531.1:202202-216327 GCF_001515625.1 Sinocyclocheilus rhinocerous
TTCTCTCACCGAAAAAAATTAACAATAAAAAAAAAATCTAACAATTTCGTCAATATTTTCATTTTTTAGTTTAGTTTTTTATAGTTTTCAAACCATGTTTTTTAAAATGAGACAATATTTTGTCATATACATTAATTGTAGTCAATTTCACACAGACAAAATGTCATTAATGTGTCTTAAACCTTAACAAACTGAAGCTTAATCAAACTTCCAAACAATTGAACCAAAACATTTATTAATGTATCAAATAAAGAATATAGTTATGATTAAATGTTTTCTTTTTCTTTGCTTTTCTTATCTCGTTTTCTAACCCAAAAATATTAACCATTGAACAAACAAAAAAGAACCTTTGGCACCTAACAGTTTTGTCAATATTTTTGTAAATAATAAGGCTAAAACCATAAATGTTTTTACCAGCTACAAACTCACTTTCGCTCCATTCACATGTGGAAAACTCATTTTCCACCATCAAACCAATTCCTAATAAAGCAGAAATGCATCACACTACAGGATTAAAATGAGTTGCATATGCGGTTTCATGTTGACTTTAACCACCACTGAACCCAGAGCTCAAATCGAGAATCCCACCTCCAAACTAACAAGCTATCGCCTGAAGACAATGTGTCCTGACAGAAACCCTCACTGTGAGAATCTCTCCAGACGGCCGACAGGTGCATCACCTTGAGACCCTGAATACAGAGCGAACAGGAGCAAACAGACAGATTTCACTCTCACAATGCGTCTGAAGCGTTTTGTCAAAGCTTCCTCTCGTTCAAGGCTGCTGGATTGTACCTGAGAAACAGCTGCGGAGCCCAGCCTGAGTCAGCCCTGATCCGCACAAATAAAACACAAAGCCAGCACATGCAAGCTTATCAGATATTAAAAAAACAAATGATATGAGCAAGAACGATTTCTCATTTCCTCTCGGAGACCCCAGGAGTTCATCCTGTGGCTACCGTGGAGGCGGTCGAGAGGCACACGCGATCAATAAACAAAATCCCCGTGGACATCTGTTTGGACAGGTGCGCTGATTAAGAGGGGCACGTCGATGGGCATCTCCGATACAACACCGGAGGAGATGGCATCACGGGGACACGGGCCAGATGGTGACGGGCGGGTCAGAATAAACCAATAAGCCACCTGAGGCTGAGCATTACGGTGATTTTACCATGCGAGGCTTAAAGGAATAGTTCACGCAAAAATTAACATTTGCTGAAAATGTACTCACCCTCAGGCCATCCAAAGATGTAGATGAGTTTGTTTCTTCATCAGAACAGATTTGGAGAAATGTAGCATTACATCACATGCTCACCAATGGATGCTCTGCAGTGAATGGGTGCCGTCAGAATGAGAGTCCAAACAGCTGATAAAAACACCACAATAATCCACACCACTCCAGTCCATCAGTGAACATCTTGTGAAGGGAAAGAGCTGTGTTTTTAATAAACAAAAGCATTTTTTAAGATATGTTTAACATCAAATGAGTCCTCTATCCATAATATTGCTTTCGCTAGTCTAAAAGTCATCTAGTCTGAATCAGTAGAGAAATATGCACAGATCAAGCACTGTTTACAAGCAAATACAGTCCAAAACAAATCTAAACAGTGGACTTTTTCACTGAAAGAAGCATTATTATAGATTACGGACTCACATTTTGGTCAGAAGTGACAGTTTAAATTTAAAACATCTCAATTATTGATTTGTTTCTTATAAATATGCAGCTTTTCACTTCTCAAGGCATTGATGGACTGGAGTGGTGTGGATTACTTGTGGATTATTGTGATGTGTTTATCAGCTGTTTGGACTCTCATTCTGACGGCACCCATTCACCGCAGTGGATCCATAATGCTACATTTCTCCAAATCTGTTCTGATGAAAAAACTAACTCATCAAAATCTAGGAATGGCCTGAGGGTGAGTACATTTTAAGCAAATTTTCATTTTTAGGTTTAACTATTCCTTTGTGTTTATAGCATTTATAAAGACAGAAAGACAAAAATGTTCACTAAAAATGAAATTAGGAACAATAAATCACAATGAGCAATGCTAATTCTTGGCAAAAACTGAAAGCATAGCTCATCATTTACCTGCAGGCTGTTTGCGGTGTTGTAAAGAGTTGAAGCAACTTGGTGCATTAATACAGAGCTCAGGTGGAGACGTGGCGTGTTGTCTTCTGGTCCTGTCCTCCTATCGTTTGGTCTCAAGATATCTGTTGTTCAAAAAGACAAAAATAAAAAAGTGAAATATATTAGAGCTATAAGCTACACACCGATATAGGTTATTTTGTTCAAGCGTAGCTCCAAAAAGATTTTAGTGAATCAAAAACATCCAGCGTAAACCAACCGATTCCTGAACAAGTGACTCTTATGAGCCAGTTCTTTATAAGGAACTGAAACATAACACGCAGAGCAAATGATTCCTTTTTTCCTAATTTTTCTCTGAAGTGAATCTAAACACGTACAGCACAAACGATACAGACCAAATGATACCTGAACAAATAACTCTTATTAACCAGTTCTTTTCAGCAAATCATACAAATATTGTACAGCACAACCAATGCAGGCCAAATGATTCCCAAACAAATGACTCTCATGAGTAGGGCTGGGTATCGAGTTCGATACTTTTTAGGCACTGACCGAATTGCCTCGATACCATCGCGTATCGAAAAACGTCTCGTCGTTCGGTACCAAATTTCGATACCTAAGGGGTTAATCTCATCAGCGTCAGTGAGCCAATAAGCCTGCAGCACTATGGCCATGTAATGTTGCTGAAATTAAATCTGTTATTACCTATGAGTCAGAGCAGCGATCATGGAAGAGAGAACACAAGCAGACAGCGCTGGAAGCTAGAAGCATTTTGTTCCTTTGTGCAGTGGCTCAGGAGATGAGTCTTTGAGATTGTATAAACATCAACAAGCTGAAAAATAAAACCAAAGTTTTTTTTTTTAGATAATGTAATCTTGTTAAAATTGATTTCATAAAATTGGTATCGAAAAAAGTATCGTTCAGGAACCGGTATCGAAGTCAAGGTATCGGTATCAAACATTTTTGAATGATACCCAGCCCTACTCATGAGCCAGTTCTTTACAGTGACTGAAATGCATACAGTGTAACCAGTGTAGACCAACTGATTGCCAAACAACATACTTCTTTTGAAAGTCAATGAAAAACATGTCTCTAATTAGTTGTTTGTTTTTAGTGAATCAAACACATGTATCTTGCTGTCTTTGTTTCGTACTTAAGACTTTGAGACATAAATCATTGTGTACTTCATGATTATGTTAATGTAGTTGATGGGAAATGATTCCATTATTTGGCAATGCAACCACACTTCATTTCCTAAATATTTCTTCTTCAAAATACAGGTACTAAAGGCTCATTAATAGAAGCAGACTTGTTACATTCCTTAAGAACTGCCATTCTTAATCATAAACATGCAACATGATTGACAGGCTAAGACTTCTGGCCACTCGCCAAATCCTTTTTATCATCTTTTCACAGCATCTGGATCTGTCACAGAGATAGATCTGATGTCTCGACACTCCTATTTCAGCGATAGCTATCAGCTAGTGGAGACGTTTTATCTGTGATATTAAAGCCATTCCTTATAGCACCTTTAATAGGACAAAAGCATTATGAAAGATTGTTTGACGGATTGAAGGACTGTTTGCAGATGTCATATCTCTCTCAAAGCGTCAATTATATGATTCTTCCTGTTTTTTCTGCACCTGCCCATAAGAAATACCACCATATACTGTAGTGTATGTTAGTGTTATTTGATGTGGTGGCGCATTGTTACCACATTTTTTCCACTCAATTATATCGTAATAATGAAATGTCATTTTAACTAGGGCTGCACGATTATGACAAAAATCATAATTGTCGATTATTCCCTTGAAATCTCATAATGAGATGTTATATAGTTAAAACAATATATTTTCTTGTAATAACGAGTTGCTGTTGTTAAAACAACATATTTTCTCGTAATCATGAAATGTTGTTGTTAAAACAATTTCTGTCATGACAACTCTCAGAGGGATTGGCATGGTAATGTACATGACAGTGTTAATGTATTTGGTCTTGGCGGAATAGATCTGCTACGCTGCTGCGGCGGAGCAAGTACCGAGACTTGCTACTGCCAATACATCCACAACATGCTGCTGTGAGCATGTAAGAATATTGTTGCTGCAAATATAACATCCATGAAATAACCCCCATATAGCGTACATGTTTTCTTGTAATAACAAGATGCTATTTCATTTAAAAAAAAACATTTCTTGTAATAAGATGTAATGAAAATGATATATTTAATAATAATGAGACACTAATTTTAAAATTTAATAAAAAAATTTTTTTTTAAATTCATTACGAAAAAATATATTGCTTAAACAACATTTTCTCATAATAACAAGATATTATATTTCATTTAAACGACATGACATCTCATTATTACAAGAAAAGATTTCGTTTAAACAAGATAGCATCTCGTTATTACAAGAAAATACAGTTTAAAAAACAAAATCTTATTATGGTAACAGCAATGCACCACTGTAATTTTAGTATCACTGAGATACTTAGTTTGTATTTTTATATTACCCATTTTCAATCTTATGATTTTTTTTAAACAAGTCAATACATATTTTTTTCCGTTTTAGTTATTTTACTACATCAAGTTAAACTACATGAAAATGAGAAATGATGCCTTAGCAACTAGCTGAAATGAAATAGGTTTTAGTTTTTCATTTTTTATATTTGATTTTTATTTCCGTTAACATTTATTTTATTTCAAGTAACATTTTAAAGGTTTTAGTTAACTATAATAAACCTGCTGTAGATAAACTACAAGCAGACCAGAATCAGAGTGAAACGCTCCATCTGAGCTCTTTCACAGCCCTCACAGAAGGAACAGGAAGTTGGTGCGCGTTCGATCTGGTGATGGGCCAAGCTCTAGATACCAACGGTGCGAGGAAAGCGCTCCCATGGCAACAGGATGAGATTGGTTTGCTTAGCCGCGGTCCGGTCCACTCACGCCCTAATGTAAAGAGACAACATGCTGGAATTAATCAGCGTGTCAGAGAGGAGGGAAAAGTCAGGAGAATTTCATTTGAAGACAAAAGAAATGAAAGCCATTAATTTTTTTCTCCCCCCTCAACGCACATATCCCTGAATCTCCTGGGCTCCGAGGACACGGAGTTACACCAGACGGCAACACGCAGACATTTCTCACCGAAGAGACAGCGATTTTATAGCAGAGACGAGTGAATGTGGGTGACAGAGAATGACAGAAGACCGCAAAAGAGAGAAAAACTCAAGGCGTCTTCTCACTAGATGTTTCCTTTCAGCTCTGCCGGAAAGACAAACGTCAAGACTCCGTCAAAATCCTTCAGACTTTAAAACAATCAAGTTTTCATGTGACAAAACGGCAGTTGCCACATGATTATGCTTTCTGAAGGTCATGAGTAAATATGACAAAACCAGAATTGTATTCTAACCTCAGACTTCCAGGTTAAACCTCAAAAACAGACAATTCACAGATACTTTTGAGTATTTATTATGTATATATCGCATACAGATGAATATATTTCAAGCCTGACCTATAATATGATACGCATAGTAGCATATTTGGAAACTTTGTCATGATGCTAACATGGCAAAGTCATTCAAATAATCAGTATTGATGTATAGACTTGTACATTTGAATTTAAATTCATACATTTTAATGTGATCGACACAATGCAAGATTTAGCATTTGGTTGAAGTTAATTTAATATTGTATTTCTGTTTAATCACTGACGGACCCCTGCGGTACGGCTGCGGACCCCCTGTTGAAGACTCCTGCGGTACGCCAATATTAGTACATACTGCCACAGCATCATGCATTTGATATTTCAGACCCCCCCGTTTTGTTTGTATGTAAGCATTAGCATCTAGCTAAATTCATTGCTTAAAAAAAAATCTGCCTTGCATTCCACTTAATTTTTCTTCATCTGAAGCAATGAACAAATTACTCTTATTAACTCAGTTCTTGTTAGTGAATCAAACACATCTAGCACAAACAGTGCAGACCAAATGATTCCCAAACAATTGACTCTTTTGAACCAACTTTTGTTAGTGAATCAAACACAAAGCAAAAGAACCAATGATTCTCAAACTGGTTCTTGTTAGTGAATCAAACACATATAGCACAGAGAGTTCAGATTCCTGAACAAATAACTCTTTTGAACCAATTCTTGTTAGTGTATCTAACATGAACAGTACAACACAAGCAGTGCGTGCAAAATGATTCCTGGACAAACAACCCTTTTGAACCAATTCTTGTTAGTGAATCAAACATGTACAGTACAACACACGCAGTGCATGCAAAATGATTCCTGAACAAATCCTCTTTTGAACCTATTCTTGTTAGTGAATCAAACACGTACAGTACAACACAAGCAGTGCATGCAAAATGATTCCTGAACAAATCCTCTTTTGAACCTATTCTTGTTAGTGAATCAAACACGTACAGTACAACACAAGCAGTGCATGCAAAATGATTCCTGAACAAATCCTCTTTTGAACCTATTCTTGTTAGTGAATCAAACACGTACAGTACAACACAAGCAGTGCATGCAAAATGATTCCTGAACAAATCCTCTTTTGAACCTATTCTTGTTAGTGAATCAAACACATACAGTACAGCACAAACAGCGCAGACCAAATGATTCCCTCAAAAATGAAAAAATCCTCTTTTGAACTGGTTCTTGTTAGTGAATCAAGCACATACAGAACAAACAGTGCAGCATAATGATTCCCAAACAAATGACTCTTTTGAATCATTTTTTGTTAGCAAATCAAACACAGAACAAACAGTGCAGACCAAATGATTCAAACAGATGATTCTCTTGAACTGGTTCTACTGAACCAAAGACAACGCAGAAACAGTGCAAATGATTCCAAAATAATGGTCTCTTATGAACCAGCTCTTCTTAGTGAATCAAAAACATACTCCACAACCAGTATAGTTATAGACATTCAACTTACTGTTTCGTTCTTAAGGCTCACGAGATGTGGATCGGTTTACTGATTGTTCATGTAGTTGATGGGAAATTATCCCATTATTTCGCAAACACTTCTTGTTTACAAATATTTCTAGCTCAAAAGCACTACAAAAATCATTAACAGACCCATTTAGGAAATGGAATCTGAATCCCAAAGGAAAGCTTTACTATGCTAACCTCACA
This sequence comes from Sinocyclocheilus rhinocerous, assembly GCF_001515625.1. Classification (NCBI taxonomy): domain Eukaryota; kingdom Metazoa; phylum Chordata; class Actinopteri; order Cypriniformes; family Cyprinidae; genus Sinocyclocheilus; species Sinocyclocheilus rhinocerous. The sequence continues at coordinate 209,424 of NW_015633531.1, forward strand.
TACTATTCGAGAGCTGGTTTATGTATTGGGATTCAGCTGTAGCGTGTAACTGAGCTGGAGAAGCGTGTTAGTGTCCATGTGAGTAAAGCCAGAGGTTTGATGCTGTCAGCGAGACAGACGTTTCCCTCAAACCATGTCCCTGCTCGGTTTACTCTGAAACTGCCAACATAAAGATAGTTTTGGTCTCAGAAGGGAACATAAGACATATAAATCCAGATTCTGGCCTGTTTCTCGTTTGTTTGGTTTTACCTGAGGAAACGCTGGTCAGTGATGCTGAGGTGATTTTGAAACACAAAGGTTTGTGAGGTGAACGGCGGAGCAGAGACACATGGTGCTAAAACTTCACTGGAAGAGAGTCTGCTATCACAGATAGAAACCCCTCAATCCAGAGCAAATTCAAGAAATCTATAGCACAATAGAAAACAACATCTGGTAACACTTTAGATGAAGCAGAGTCTTCACAGAATCTAAAATTAACTTTGCAACACCCGCTACTGGCAGGTGAACACAATCCATATCAAATATTTTTAGAAATTCAGTAATATAAAAATATTGTAAAATATATTTCATATATAATATTTACTATGGACAGAAAATTTTCTCAGTTCACCTTACCTTCATGGGTGTTATTGGCAAGTATACGGAAAATAGTGCAATCAATCAATCAATAAATAAAACATTTGTTTAATTTAAATGTATTTATTTTTTTAAATAAAAATGAACAAATATTAGGAATAAATATTTTAAAAAAAATTCTATATTCATATATTTTATAAATAAAAAATGATTCAATAACAAAAATAAATAATAAATAAATATTAATATTAATATAAATAAATAATTAAATATATAAATTTGTTTAATTTAAATGTATTTAATTTTATTTAAATAAAAATAAATATTAGGATGAAACATAAAATATAATGATTTATTCTTTAATTTGTTTATATATTCATATAATTTATACATAAATAATAAGTATTTATTCAATAAATAGATCAATAAATATTAAACAATAGAATAATTAATTTTTATATATATATATTTCATAAATAAAAATGAATGCTTATATAATAACAGTTGTGTTTTAATGACACTGTTTTCAACTAAAAGTGGGGAAGTCGTGGCCTAAAAAAAATGGCTGCCCACTGCTCCGGGTGTGTGTTCACGGTGTGTGTGTGTTCACTGCTGTGTGTGTGCACTTTGGATGGGATAAATGCAGAGCACTAATTCCGAGTATGGGTCACCATACTTGGCCACATGTCACGTCACTTCACTAAAAACCGAAAACTTTTTATGCATTTTGGCCATTCATTTACATGACGATGGCGTTGTGGGGACCTGAAATGCAAACTTTTGAAATGGGTTTCAAAGTGCAATTTTTTGAAAACAATAGTTATCATCTCCGTGCTACTATGAAAACGCAAAAGTGTGAAAATGGTGACGTCATGCACTTGCGTATTACATGTTCAGTAATGTTTCTTTACAAAGTGACATCGCCATCTACTGGCCTAGCATGATAATACAGCGTTTATAGTCATTTTTGCGGATCCATGTGAACGGGATCATTTTGACAACGTTGTTGTCTGTATGCAAAACTTTTCAAAAATGCAAAGAAAAACATTTTCCATCGCCATGCAAATGAACCCTAAAATGGAAAGTCTGTATCAGGAATGGGAGTAAACTAAATGAAAGAAAAACTGCAAAAATAAACAGTAAAATACTCCTAAATAAAGTTCATAAACTTATTGAAAAGTTTCTCAAATAACATTGAGTTCTTCAAAAGCCTTTAACCAGCACTGCCTAATTGAACCTCAAATCTAAACACACCACGTGCTATGCGTATATTTATGGAATAAATGTTCAGCCGTATGTCAGGACAGAAATCCAGCAGATGGTTCATGTTCTCTCACAGTTATACAAGCAGCAGAAAAACTCACTCACTGCTTGGAAAGTTTGTGTGCGAATGAGTGTGTGCAAAGAAACAAATCCCCCGTGCAATGTTCGCCGAGAGTTTCTGTTTCATTCCAGCCCATCGGTCAGGATATCTCCTGCACGAAAACCATCTGACCCCCTGCGGCCTCCAATGGGACGGAATCGCTCATCGTTTCCACTCAGGACTCGTCATGTTCCCCAGATGCGGCCCTGGAGGTGACGGTCTGCTGGCCTCTCTTACTCCGCTACTGAGCGTATAAAGAGTCAAATCTTTTCTGCTACAAAGCAGACTGAAGTCCAAAGGCAGTCAAAACACTACAGCAGCTACTTCCTGCCAACAAACGTCTGGCTATAACTGGAAACACACTCGCGCTGCGGCTCCGTCAGCTGATGCAGGTCTCGCCGAGGACAAGAGTTCACTGAGAGTGCAGGAGACAGTGCAGAGACACGAATAATTAGCAGTGTTTGCTTCGGCTCATGCTATGGGCTTGTGATCTCAACACACTTCAGAGCCATTCATTATAGACAGACAGACAGACAGACAGACAATAATAGTTTATTTTGTATATTTAATGAATAATTATTATTATTTATTTGTTATATTTATTTTATTAATAGTTTATTTTGTATATTTTATGGATATTTTTATATATTTATTTTAGTACTATAGATTTATTTATTTATTTGGGATATTTGTGTATTTATTACTACATATTGATTTTGTTACTATTACTATTATTTAACAGATAAACCTATACATATCTTAATGTTAAAATAATAATAGTAGATATTAATATTATTACAAATGATAATAATAATAATAATAATAACAATTTAAATAAATAATAATTAAATAAAATAGTAATTTAAATAAAATTATGTTTATTATTATTATTATTATTCATTTATTTAGTTTGTTACTATTACTACATGTATCAGTTAAATATACACATATATTGTTATTGTGTATACACAATATTCACAATGTTATTGTGCTTATGTTTGGATATTTATTATTATTATTATTATTTATTTATTTAGTTTGTTACTATTACTATATTTATCAGTTAATATAATAGTAATAGTTATCATTATGATTTCTTTTTGTTACTATTACTATAATTTAAATATATATGTATTAATAATAAACAAATAAACAAACAAATATGAATAGATCAATGAATAAAGAGTCATTTAATAAAATATTCATTAAAATATGATGAATAAACAAATATAAAATAATTATTTATTTATTCCTTATATTTTTTAGAAATAATGAAATAATATTGATTCAATAAAATGTATACATTATTAATGAACAAAGAATGAATATTAAAATAATTACATTTTTAGATTTATGTCTTATTTTTATAAACATAAAATATAAGCAAATAAAATAAATTTTAAAATAATTTCTTCCATGTTCATATTTCTTCCTTATATTTTGAATGGCTTCATGTGAATTTAGGAGAGAGATACATCCTACAATTTTCACTTAAGGAACATTTTTTAATTTTAGTAGTTTAACTGCAAGTATTACATAAATAAATAAATACATTTCCATAGATGACTTCAGAGCCAAGCACTGACATACAAAGAGCTACACAAATAGACAAAATTTTGTAAAAGGAAACTGCAAGAAAAACATGCCAAATTTAGTTAAATCTTTAATTATGTGCATCTAATTCATCCACACGAGTGAGAACTGTGTGTGTGTGTTGAATCTGATCCGTATTTAAAGCTCCGGACGCTCTTTCCGTTCCGCCGCGCCTATCCTTGCCGCCGTTCCCGGGAGATGAGCGACGGACGTCAGCGCTCTGCCAAACAGGCGTGGACTTCGTTACCCAGCATTCCCTTCCCGCCTAAAACAAACTGTAGAGGGCAGAGTGAGAGAGATGCAACAGATGCCCAATTCACCATTGTGCACTCCTGAACGCAAATAGATAAATAAACAAACCCAACGCTGGGGCTATACGAGCAGGCAGAGAGAAATCAGTGCTTGACGGCACTCCACAGATCCGACAGCTGGCACCGATACCCTCCACAACCTTCTCAAGAGACCGCGGCCAAAAGACAGAGACAGGAAGTAGATAACATTTCTGTGTCTCTCAGCTCCAAGTCTAATTAACACTTGAGCGCATACAAGTCGGCTAAAAGTGTGTGTGTGCATGTAGGAGGTGACTGTCGGAGAGATCGGCGGATGAGCGCAGCCTCGTCTGGAGGTGAGACAGTCTGGCGGGTGATAAAGATGGATGAGAGGACGGCCGGAGCCAAGAGAACGCAGCCAATCGGGTCGCGGGCGCACATGGCCATTTCTATTTCTCACACACGCTCATTTACTGGTGCACTTTCGGCTTACTTGTCAAATATTTGTCTTCCCGTTTCATTTATTCGCCCTGCTAATTATTAATGAACTGCAGATTGCGCTAATTGCTTCATCACTTAAAGAAAATGATCTCTCAACGCCGGATTAATGAGGATCGTCGTTTCGGCAAATGTATAGTGAAATATGAGCTAGCCGCAGCTTGAACGCAGTGCTAAATAATTTAGAAAACATCAACATGCCCTTCTAGCTAGCAAAAGTGACTCACCTCAAATAGGTAAATACAGGAGTTTTGGGGGGAAATCATATAAAATATGAGCAAAACAATAAGCTGCTTCAAAAAATATTACAGTGTGAAAATATATAAATATGTAAATCGAAAACACTTTTGGTAAAAGGATAAAAAAACTAAATGAGCTCACCGAGCTTAAATGAGCAGGTTTTGTCATTTCTAAAATATCAACAAACTATTAAAAGTGACTCAACTAAAGTTTAAAACTATGCAAATTCAACAGATTCGAAAAAATTCTTTAAATATGCTCATACATTTATAAAGTGATTAATAAATATGAGCTAGTTAAATACAAAGTAGCTATAACTTGAAAAAACTGAAAAAAGTGTCAATTTATTTTTGACAGTAGGAAAAAAAACATAATATGCAAAATATGCAAAACTAACCAGTTTCGGGCAAAATTATCATAAAATAGGAGCTAGCTAGAGTGAATATTAAAATATGAAAACCTAGTAGATTTTCTGATTATAATATAGACCAGAGTTATTTTAGTATCACTGATATACTATTAATTTTTAGTTTCAGTTTTTAGTTTTATATTTACTTTCTCGTTTTAATTTGTTACATTTATTTTTTTTTTTATTGTGTTTTTGCCATTTATATTATTATTATTTTTAATTCATCTATAGTTTTCAGGCTTTTTCAATAGTTTTCATTATTCATTTTTTACTTTAGTTTTAGTTATTTTAGAGCAACAAACTAAATTAATATACACACATAATTTGTATACATATGTATTTGTTCCTTATATTTGTAAAAAAAAAAATTTTTCTCGTTTTAATTTGTTACATTAATTTTTTTTTATTGTGTTTTTGCCATTTATATTATTATTATTTTTAATTCATCTATAGTTTTCAGGCTTTTTCAATAGTTTTCATTATTCATTTTTTATTTTAGTTTTAGTTATGTTATGTTAGAGCAACAAACTAAATTAATATACACACAATTTGTATACATATGTATTTGTTCCTTATATTTGTAAAAAAAAATATTATAAATACTGAAAATAAATGTTCATTCAAAAACATTTACAATTTAAATATTTATATATATTTTTTTATATTCCTTGTTTTGATATTTTGATGTATAAATTATATATATATATATACACACACACACACACATAAATACATACATAAACAGAATTATTTTTAAAAAATAATAATAATGATGATAATAATAAATAAATAAAAATATTATAAAAACATCATATAAATTTGTCTAAACAACTTACTTCAGGCACTTGAGCAGAAGACTTCACATCAAAAGGTTTTTTTAAGATCATGAAAAACATTAAATGAAATGGAGTGGATTGAGTCCACACATGCCATGTGTGCTAAAGGACATTCTGGTCTGGGCATGACGGGACGCACAAATCATGCAGATCCCAAGATGCCATGCGATGAGATCACACGGCTTCTGTCATTTCTTTCAAAGCTCGTTTTTTTCTGGAGGTTTTACATAATGTTGGTGTCCGCAGTGGGTTCTGCCGCCTCTATCATTTAGACCCAGGCTGCCTGGAGATCTACGACATCACCATTAGACTGTGAGCCAATTAATTTCATCTCTTCTCCAGCATTCAGATATGAAAGCGCTGCCATCAGGAGAAGGGAGCCACGATTTTTTACATCTCGCCACATTCCAGCGTCTGCCCCCAAAAAATGCAATTACACGGCTGCGAGCGTGCGAGGAAGAGCAGATAGAGAGAGAGAGAGAGAGGGGCAGGGAGAACGGATGGCGGCCCGGTTTCTGCCTCTGTTAATGGGTAAGTTGTTTTCTGGCTCTCTCCATCATCCGAGAGGGAAGAGCCCGGCTCTATGGCAACTTCAAAGCAACGGACAACAGTCTCTCCATTTCTGCGGCTGATTGCTGAGCAACATCCAGACACACACACAGACACATGTCCTGCACTGCAACCTAGATTTCTGGAGCACATGTACACATAAAAAGGCCACATCCTTCATTTTAATTTTATTTTCTTCTCTTGAAGTCAGCTTATAATGTTATTCAAGGTTTCTTGGACCAAAAGCATGTTTCTCATTCTGTTCTGTTTGAGCTACAAGAATAATATATGAAATCATATTCTTTGGTAACAAGAAGTGAAGTTTTACTTTTCCAAGCAAAAAAGATGATTAAAAAATTTTTTTTAAAAGAACTTACTATAGAAGGAGTTTTCTAGGTTATATCATATGAGTTAGGTCAAAAGTAAACTAAAAGTAATCAAAAAAGTAGTCATAATACATTATATATTGTGTAATCCAATAGATTACTTTAAACTTTCCAAACTAAAATTCTGTAGTTAGTGTTAGTGTGTGTGTGTATATATTATATACATACATATATATATATATATA
>NW_015633531.1:216500-216580 GCF_001515625.1 Sinocyclocheilus rhinocerous
CCCCGCCCATTCGTTATTGTTTAAGTTGCTCCACCTGTGTCTCCCTCGCTAGCCTCCTCATTTGGTTTCCTTGGTTTCCT
>NW_015633531.1:217864-236453 GCF_001515625.1 Sinocyclocheilus rhinocerous
AAGAAAAAAAACTGTATTATATCAGTTTTATTAATGTAAAGTTTAAAGAGAAACTTGTCGTCTGTTTTCTTTGTGTGTGTGTGTATATATTATATATACATACATATATATATATATATACATTTGTAATTACAAATATACAATTTATGTCTTTATTTACAGTATGTGTACAAATATAAAGACTGTGTGTGTGTGTGTGTGTGTGTGTATATATATGTCACAGTCTTCAGCGGGTGTGCCCAGGATGGCCACCAGATGACATTGTTTTCTGTGAGCACATGGCTTGTGTTGTGTTTGTTTGGTGCCATGTGCTCTCTCCTGTCTATTGTCTTGCCCCGCCCATCTTGTTACCTCGCTATTGTTTAAGTTGCTCCACCTGTGTCTCCCTCGCTAGCCTCCTCATTTGGTTTCCTATTTATTCTCCTGGTGTCTTTTCGTTGTTTTTTCCGTCGTTTTTTCGTTGTGTGTGTTATGTCTGCATGTAGTGCAGTTCCTAGCCTGCCTGTCTGTTTTTCCCCCTCGGGGTTGTTTTAGTTTCATTACAGTTATGTGAGCTTTTTACATTGGCGACTGGTATGAAAATCAATAAAAGTAAAAGTGAGATTTTATACTTAAATTGGACGGAACCCAAATTTAATTTTGGATTGAAAATCCAAGACAAAGCCATTAAAATATTAGGGATGGTGTGGTGTAGAGATATGGAAGAAAGGAACTGGAATCCCAGATTACAGCAAATAGAGTGGAAAATAAAACAGTGGGAGGAAAGAAATCTCAGTTTTCAATTCAATTCAAGTTTATTTGTATAGTGCTTTTCACTATACAAATCGTTGCAAAGCAACTTTACGGCAAATTAAGTTTCTACAATATTTAGTGGTAGCTTATCAGTGGTGGCTGTCAGTTTATGTACATATGGCAGAAATGTACGGAAAAATCAATTAAAGACGTAATCAAACAGACGATGAACACTATTAACAGCAATTATTATATGATGCATATGATATATATATATATGTATCAGCTTGTTGATAGATAGATATACATGAATATACATACACATAAAGATTAATATAATATAAATTATACATAAATAGCTAAACAGAACACTACTAAACAGACACACATACAGTAAATAGGAGGTGGTTTATGTTAAAGGGGTCATATGATGCGATTTCATTTTTTCCTTTCTCTTTAGAGTGTTACAAGCTCTTGGTGCATAAAGAAGATCTGTAAAGTTGCAAAGACTAAAGTCTGGAGAAACAATAATGTACAGTATGTGGAAAATAATGTGTTTTTTTAACTTTAAACCGCATAAACACATTTCATTACACCAAATACACAAAATAATGTTCTTTTTAGCAGCATCATATGACCCCTTTAAATAAAATGTTTGTGGCCTTTAAAAGCTGAAGTATGCCTACACAGTACATCAAACTCTTATTTTATGCCCGAAGAAACCTGATTTCCATGACGCGTCCTTCTAAAGCAACACACAGGCTCATCTCTGCTTCATTTCTTCATCTAATCAGGACGCTTGACTGATTCTAATAGGTTTTAAGAGTGAATCTGACGGCACAGCTCACAAAGAAGACTGACCACTGCTGCCTCCCTCCATCCTAAGGAGCTTATTGAAGAAAAACACATTAAAAATGCAAGTTCTAACACGTCTGACACGGGGGTCAGCGCGGCTGAGAGTCACGAGCTGTTATCAGACATATGTGTCAATACATTATTATCAATACAGATATCTGAATTCGATTCAAATATAATTAGGCCTACACTCCTTTCAGAATCATTTGAACGTATCTTAGTTAAAATGTCCATTTTGTACATATTGTCCATTCACGTACATATGAAACAAATTCTCTCAGCTACTGTAAATTATACAAAAAACCTTGAAAATCAATACATTACAAAAATATTAATAAGGTAAATTTAAGTATAAATTATTTTATTTTTTTAAATACTAATTGTTAAACTCACATAAAATAGCATAAAATTGGTCTAATGGCTCCAAATGTATCTTTATAATGATTGATTAAAAGAATCAGCTCACAAAATATTTGATTGTAAATTAGACTACATGGTTACCTACTACTGTATGTTTGTGACTCACTTCAAAGAATCATTTGTTTGTGAATTGGACGACAACTGATTGCAGGATATGTTTCTGATTCAATAAAAAGGTCTGGCTCATAAGAGTCATTTCCTCATGAATCTGACTACACTTCTTGTTCGGTATGTTTCTGATTCTGAGTTCATAAGAATCACTTCATGTGAATTGGACTACACGTGCCTAGTCTTTGTTTCAAGAAGCATTTGTTGGTGAATTGGAATGTTTTTTTTGTTTAATAAAAAGATTTGGTTCGTAAGAATAATTTGTGAATTGAGCTAGACTGGTTGTGTTGCATGTTTTTGATTCACTAAAAGAATTGGATCATAATAGTCATTTGTTTGTGAAATGGACTACACTGTGTGGCATGTTTTTTTAATTTAATAATAAAATGGTTAAGCATAAGCACCATTTGTTTGTAAATGACACTGCACTAGTTTCTAGTACTCATTGTTTTCATTTCCTAAAAAGATTCTGTTCATAAGAATCATTTGTTTTGTGGGTTGTGCTCAATGTTTTTGAATCACTAATAAGAATCGATTCATAAGAATCATTTGTTCACGAACAAGACTACACTGGTTGCCTAGTATGTTTTTGATTCACTAAAAAGAATCGATTCATAACAGTCACTTGTTCATGACTTGCACTACACTGGTTGCATAGCATGCTTTTAATTCACTAAAAAGAATCAGTTCACAAGAGTCAGTTGTTCGTGAATCAGACTATACTGGGTTGCCCTCAATGTTTTTGATTCACCAAAAAAGAACTGGTTCTTAAGAGTCATTTATTCACAAATCATGATTACTATTCTAGCTGATCTGGTAAAAAAAGTTTGTTCTTGGGATTTTAAGCACTATTTTTACCTAGCCCTAACAAGTTTATTTTCTGTCAGTGTGAAGGCACCTTCAGACAGAAGATTCATGAACATCTGATACCTACTGCACACAAAAATGACAAAAGTTCCTACGTTGAGAATAAACTGCTTAGTGACTATACTAGACTAGATAGTTCTAGACAAGACTACGTCAGTCATATCTGGCCTTCCTACAGAAGCGGAAGTTCATAAAAACCTGCAGGCCTCCACGGACAGGTCAGGGTGCAGTGCTTCAGGGACGCCCGCGAAGCGTCTCTGGGGTGCTTAAACGGGCTGCGAGATAACAAATCCTTTCTTTCGGAGTCTGCAGCCGGAATCCTCAAAGCGAGATTCACCCACGGTTCCCTGCTCACAAAAGAAAGGACAGGCGTGCTGCAGCCGCACACTAATAAAAGACTGAATTTAACAAACAGATGCAGGAGTTCACCTTCACAGCACTGACACCAGAGGAGACAAAATACTTCAATCAACAGCTCTCTTTCAGTGACCTCCGTGAGCCGCGGTATTATTTCACACCGCCATATCCATTTCAGACATGCAGGACACCGTGAGAGAGAATGTATTTCCCTTTGAGAGTTTTTACAGGGTTCTCACACACAGAAAGCATTTTATGGATGAGGTCTGGAGCGAAAAGACCTTCGGCGGTGGTTTCCGCTGTGCGGCCCTCCGTTGGCCCGTAAGATCGGTTTCCACCCCGTTACTGCACTTCAAGTTCAGTTCTGCCACCAGACCTCTATAAAAACAGACAGTTTTCTTTATTAAGTCACATAATAAAAGTGAAGAAGTGCTCGAAGAAAACTAATCTGCTGTGGAAGACCGAAAGATCCAGAAAGTGTCTTCATTCTGAAAACATTTACTACAGTTTGGGGTTTTTAACAGAGTTCGTTTTTGAAAGAAGTCTCTTGTGCTCACCAAGGCTGCATTTATTTGTTAAAAAATGCAGTAAAAACAGCAATATTGTGAAATGTTATTACTATTTAAAATAACTGCTTTATATTTGAATACATTTTGAAATGTAATTTATTCCTGTGATGCAAAGCTGAATTTTCAGCATCATTACTCCAGTCTTCAGTGTCACATGTTTCTTCAGAAATCATTCTAATATGCTGATTTGCTGCTTGAAAAATACTTATTTATTATTATTATCAATGTGGAAACGGTTATGCTGGAAACTATACTTTTTTTTTAGGATTCTAGGATTCTTTGATGAATAGAAAGTTCAAAAGAAAATAAATTTTTTTAAAATAGAAATCTTCTGTAACTTTATAAATGTCTTTACTGTCACTTTTGTTCAACTAAATGCATCTTTGCTGAATAAAATTATTTTATTTCAATAAATTTTACACACACATCTTACTGACCCCGAACTGTAACTGCTTCATATTAGTTTTGTGAAAATTTTCAAATTTATTGAAAATAAATGCCACTTGGTTAACGCAAATACATTTTAAAATGTATAATTCATAAGTATCTAAACTTTTTGGGAACACTTGATATAGGCTAAATCATATGATATAGCCTATTATGCCACTTAATAAAAGTTTACATATCACAACCATCTGCACTACTAAATTAATCTTAAAAACCTGGGAGAAAAACGCGGAGGCCGCTTTACTTCTAGTTGTCATTCATGTCCACACACTGAAATCTTTAGTAAAAATCAAATTAATTGAATAGCAGCTCATAGACACCCCATTTAAAGTCAATTTCAGCTGTGTTTTCCACTGTGCAGCGCTCTGCTGGCCGTAAAATCCTTTTCAACTCTGTCACTGCATCCGTTTACAGCATTTCAAGTGCATCTTTGACACAAGACCTCATTATTAAGTCGCAAATAAAAGTTTAAACATCATAACTATCAGTGCCACTCAAAAAGAAAACTAATTAAATAGCATCTCAAAGCCACATCGCTTACATAATCATTTTCAGAAGATTTCCAATGTATCTGTCTGATGGTCCGTAAGATGCTTTTTTTTTTTTACCGTTACTACATCTGTTTAACAGGTTATTCATGCATGAAACTGCCACATATCAAGACAGTTAACAGTGAGAATAAAACAAAAAAGTAATATTAAAACAGAAAACTAATCATAAAAAGCTGTTGTGTGCTCAAGGAGAAAAACACAGAGGCCGTCTTGGCTTGTAGGCCTAGTTGTTATTCCACATGCTGAAATCTTTCATAAAATCACATGAATTTAAACAACATGTCAAAGATACTCATTTAGAAAGTCATTTTCTGTGGTGCTTTCTACTGTGTGACTCTCTAGTGACATGTAACAGCATTTTCAACCCTGTTACTGCATCTGTTTACCATCATTCAAACAAACAACCACAAAAACTCTTTAAAAACAGACATTGTTTTGTTTATTAATTTACCTTTACGTATGATGACAGTGACAATAAAATAAATAAATAATATTAAGAACCTTTTGTCTGCTCAGGGAGAGTGAAATAGGTAGACTTGGCTTCTAATTGTCATTCCAAATCCTGAAATCTTTAGTAAAATCACATGAATTAAACAGCATGCCAGAGATACTCATTTAGAAAGTCATTTTCAGTGGTGGTTTCCACCGTGTGATTCTCCGGTGATTCGCAAGATCATTTTCAACCCTGTTACTGCATCGGTTTACATTCACTCAAGAATAAAGCACCAGAAAACCTCTTTAAAAACAGACATTGTTCCTTTTTTGAGTCAGTCTTTACATATCCCGGCATCTATCGATGGCACTTACTGAAAACTCTTCGTACAAAGCAGTCACACGTAGGGATGGGCGATATCTTATCGTTTGCGATATACCGGTAAAAATTCTCCACACGATAAGAATTAGTCTTCCCGCGATAATAACGATAAAGTCTAGTTGTTGACATATTTCTGTGTGCGACTGTGTGGAGTGACGTGAAGGAAGGCGGACGTGAAATTGAGCAGCTCCTTCTACAATCTGGAACAGGTTTGGATAGGGCAGTACAGTGCGACAAAAATCGGTCTGAGCCTTGAGTAAATGTACTACAGTAGCACGTGTGCGACAAAGTTTTACATGTGTACGAGTAGTTTACAAACCTGTTGTCCAACAAAGATATTTTAATTTATTGACCTTTTTCTATCAATTCTTCAATAGGTAGATCTTGTCTTTCATAAAGGCCGAGGTCAGGGATCTTTGGCCTAAAAAGGTTGGTGACCACTGCTCTAAAGAAACAGGATTCCCTAAATTATAGTCATTGATATCGTTATCGCAATAAATATCAGAAATTATCGTGATATATTTTTAAGCCCATATCGCCCATCCCTAGTCACACGCTAAAAAAGAAAGACACAGAAGGCTTCAAGTTGTCATTTCACACACTAAAATCTTTCCAAAAAATCACATGAATTTAAACAGCATGTCATAGACAACTATTTAGAAAGTTAATTTCAGTGGCACTTTCCATTGTGTGTCTTCGTAAGACTTTTTCAACCCTGTTACTAGGGCTGCACGATTATGACAAAAATCATAATTGTCGATTATTCCCTTGAAATAGTAATTGCGATTATTAATTACGATTATCACAATTTACATTGAATGTTGTTTATACCATTGTTTGATGCAACTGCATGCCATATTTTTATATGAAAATAAACAAGCTGAAAACACTAACTGAAAAACTTTTAGTGCTTTTTTATAGTATTAAGTCTTAAATGTCAACTATACATCGGATTGGTTTCTTTAAATTATAAAAAAAAGTAAAAATATGAATGGTATTATAATGTTATACTAAAACTAAAATTAAAATAATGGGAAAAACCCTTAAGATAACATGTAGAAAGAAAAAAAACGCATCTTAAGCGTGCAGAATAACATAAGTGGACTTTGAACGATTAATTGCCGCTTTGAACGATTACGTAATTGTGGCATCCATAATTGTAATCGCGATTAGAAATTCGATCAATTGTGCAGCCCTACCTGTTACTGCATCCATTTACTGTCATTCAAGTATAAACCACAAGAGAACCTCTAAAAAAAACAGACATTGTTCATTTTATTAAGGCAACTTTACATATCATGACAGCTATCTGTGACAATAAAAGAAAAAAGTAATATTAAAAACTCTTCATCTGCTCAGGTAGAGTAAAATATAGGCAAATTTTACTTCTAGTTGCCATTTCCACACGGTAAAATCTTTTATAAAATCACATGAATTTAAACAGCGTGTTATAGATATCCATGTAAAATCTTTTTCAATACTGTTACTGCATCTGTTTACTGTCATTCCAGCTTAAACCACCACAAATCCCTCTTTAAAACAAGACATTGTTCTGTTTATTAATTTACCTTTACATATGATGACAGCTATCAGCGACATTGGTGGTGATTTCCACCAAGTGACTGTCTGGTGATACGTAAGAATTTTCAACCCTGTTACTGCATCCGTTTACCATCATTTAAGCATAAACCAAAACAAAACCTTTATAAAAACAGACATTGTTCCTTTTATTAAGTCAACTTTACGCATTACGACAGCTATTAATGGCACTAATGGTAAAAAGTCATCATGTGCTCAAGAAGAAAGACACAGAGGCCATCTTGGCTTCCTGTTGTTATTCCACATGCTGAAATGCTTTCATAAAATCACGTGAATTTAAACAGCATGTCATAGATCAGTGTTTCCCAACCTTTCTTTAGTCGCGGCACCCTTTGGAAATTTTAACAAATTTGTGGCACCCTACAAAATTAATTCTGTCACAATATTTGAATATCTAACTTCGATATGATACTTTGAAAAGTATAGATATTCGGTACAGCAGGGAAGAACTGCAGAATATACTGTCATACAGATATTTTTAATATTATAAAAAAAATGAATACAATAGCATCTCATAAATACCCCACTTAAAAAGTCATTTTCTCCAGCTGCAACGTGTTTCGCTGTCCATCGCGGTGAGGCGTGAACGAGCAACATGTTTAATTCAGATGCAAAGCAATTTGCAGGCAACTCATTCCCTCACACACACACTTTGCGAGGACACAAGCATCTTAAAGTCTTCTGCCGATGAGATACTAATTCACACAATTTTGTAAACATTCACACACACACACACACACACACACACAGAAAAATAGATCTAGCAGAGGACACATGCCTCTACTTATGACCTGGAGTTTCATTTACTGTACGCGAGAGTCATTTCTCCATATTTATCCCGGTAAATCGCGTCGCATTTATTACCGCTACGCTTGCCGGCACTCTATTACAGCAAGGTCCAGATTCAGCTCTGGCAGGTAGATCGGCTCGGCGATAGAGAAAGTTATTAGAAAGATTTCAGGCGTGGAGCGTCCAACCCCCAGTGCGGACGGTTATGCCGGGCCGGAGCGTCGGGAAAGAGCCCGGGGGATTAGAGAGAGCTGCGCGTACACAAGGTCGACAATCTGGGCAGGTGACAAATAAGAGGAACTCACAGCGAGAGGACAGCAACGCTGTCAACGGGGGTGGCGTTAGCATGCTACTATTACCAATGACATATTAACTGGACTGAATCCCACATACTACACATAAATTAAGAGTGACTTTTACGTCGCAGGTCAGTTCCTCAATTTGACCCGAGGATGCAGAAATGCAATTTGAATTTCAATGTCAGGAAGTAGAATTCAGTCAAAAGAAATTAAATAGATAGATAGATAGATAGATAGATAGACAGACAGACAGACAGACAGACAGGTCAGAAGGACATACACAGGGATAGACAGATAGAAGGACAAACTAATAGATAGATAGGCTATAAGGATAGATAGAAGAATAGAAAAGAGGATAGACAGACAGAGAAGGACGGACAGAAGGTACAGACAGACAGAGGGATAGATAAATAGAAGGATAAACTGACAGATATATAGAAAAAAGGATAGACAGAGACAGACAGACAGACAGACAGACAGACAGATAGATAGATAGATAGACAGACAGACAGAAGGATAGATAAAGAAATAGAAAGAAATACATTTAAAGTTAAAGAATAGATAAAATGATAGACAATAAGACAGACAAATTGAAGAACAGACAAAAGGACACAAAAGGATAGATATAATGAAAGACCAAAGAATAGACAGATAGAAAGATAGGCAGAAGGGTAGACTGACAGATAGACAGAAGGGTAGACAAAATGATAGATAAAAGGATAGACAGACAGACAGACAGACAGACAGACAGATAGATAGATAGATAGATAGATAGATAGATAGAGAAA
Source organism: Sinocyclocheilus rhinocerous (assembly GCF_001515625.1). NCBI lineage: Eukaryota > Metazoa > Chordata > Actinopteri > Cypriniformes > Cyprinidae > Sinocyclocheilus > Sinocyclocheilus rhinocerous. Next base: position 227,060 of record NW_015633531.1, read on the forward strand.
AGGATAGACAGATACACAAAAGGAGAGATATAATGATAGACTGAAGGACAGACAGAAGGATAGAAAAAGTGATAGACAGAAGGATAGATAAAAGGATGAAGACAGACAGACAGACAGACAGACAGACAGCTAGAAGGATAAACTGATAGATCGACAGAAGGACAAATAATGTGGATAGAAGGATAGACACACAGAAGGACTTTTGGACATCAGCAGAAAAGGACAGTAATTTTACAGGAAGAGCAAGTTAGTACAGTTTGAATGAATTTTGATTTGGAAAGAGCATCTGCACTAAAGGACTCTCACTCTGCTAAATTCCCACAGAGGGGCAGCAGTGGTGTCAGCATCCACCTCTGTATCTCCACAGGTCTAAAGCTCATCCTGTGGGCCTGGCCAGTTAAAAGGGTTCACGGCCTCCATGTAATCCTCAGCACAAGCAGGTTCAGTTCAACACGGGTCTCTGTTTCATTCTGATAGCGGTGGAGATGAGTAGGTGTTCACGGTGTGTGTGTGGGTGTGTGTGTGCGTGCGAGCGAGCCGAGGGAATTCAATCTCCCTCGCAGGCGCGAGCGGACAGGCGGGCAGATAGAACAGCGGCATCCCAAAATAACCCTGGAGGTATCCATGAATGAAATGACAGGATTACACAAGCATTCGAAATCCCGCTGAGATCCCAGATAATGCTGTTTACTGCCGCGTGTCGCACCCGTGGCGGGGGGAGGAGTCAAACTGTTTGGCTAATGAAAATATGGAAGAGCTTTTCAGAGTCGTCGAGCAGAAAATTCAAACCTGCGGGTCAAACGCGAGAGAGTCCGACGCTTCGGTTATTAATGCGGTGATTTCCTCTGGAAACGAGCTAAATGAGGGTGGCTTCATGACGGCTTTACAAATACCATCTGGTGTCAACAGGCCCGATCGCTGACAGTAATTTGTGCTCAAGCGGTGGGACTGTTGCGCTGAGAATGAGACATCGTCAGACCATAATTACTGAAAAATGCCAGTTACAGAAACCATTCATTTAATGCTATATTCGAACACACGCAAAACAAAAACATATGTGAGACAGCGGAGCCAAGAAACATCAGAGGAGAAGACAAAATGTGTGTGGGTGCATTTATATCAGTTTGCCAACAAACTGAAACCATTGTGGCTCTATATTTCTACTTTTACCATGTTATTGCTTTTTTTCGTTGTTGTTGTTGTTGTTGTTTTAGACGTGGAATCATGGAAAAACACACTTACTAAAAAGCAACAAAAAAAGTACCATGGTACTTCCATTTTCAACATGTAATTTGGTAGCACCATTGTATTCTTGGAAGTGCCATAGTAATACCATGGTACGTGAAGTTCAGTACCCTGAGTACTGGGCAGTACAATGGTACAAAAATGGTATTAGATGGCAATACTATAGTTGCTATGCTTGGAAATGTACTTTGGTACTGAAATTCATGTACCATGGTAGTACCACGGTATTTTTGGAAGTGCATGGTAATTTCAAGATACATGTCCAAATACCATGGAAGTTACTAATAATATGTTTGGAGTAACTATAAATACCATGGTAAATACTATGATAATCATACAGTACCAAAGTATTACCATCCAATTCCATCACTTTACTATGGTAAATTTCTACAGTTGCTACCATCACTTTACCATGGTAAATCGCTACAGTATTTCTTTGTACTTGTGGACAACACAGTGTAAATACTACCATGGTATTTTTGGAAGTGCATGGTATTCCATAATACATGTCCAAAATACCATGGTAGTAAAAATAATATGTTTGGAGTACCAATAAATACGATGGTAAATAGCATGATAATCATACAGTACCATAATATTATCAACCAATACCATCACTTTACCATGGTAAACCGCTACATTCACTACTATCACTTTAGCGTGGAAAATCATACAGTATTTCTTTATACTTGAGGAAAACTAAGAAATTACACCAAGAAAAACACCAAGAAATTCCATCAAAAACCAAAAGTCAAACTGAACAGGAAGTTGAGGAAATGTCAGTATTAGTGGAGATTTACCTGATCAAATAGGCTACTTTTTAAAATGTAAAATCTCACATAGATGTTGGTGTGTTGACAAATAGATGCTAACATGTCAACAAGCTGAAGTCATTGTCAGTCTTCACTGTTTAGTTTGATGACTTCCTATTGGTTGACAGGAAGTTATGGTTTAATATTTTCCACATTAACAGGAGTGTGTAAATGTGTGTGTTAACATAGTATTTATTTGAGTGTTAAACTATCACTTCCTGTCAACCATAGAAAGTCATCAAACGGAACAGGAAACTGAAAAGACTTCAGTTTGGAAACAAATCTATTAGCACAATGCTAAAATGTGGAAAATATGGTAAGCTATCACTTCCTCAAGATTCCAGGTTATTGACAAATATTTGTTGTTAACAACTACAATCACAATGCTAAAAAGTGGAAACTATGTTAAACTACCTCTCACCGAACAGGAAGTCAACAAATGGAAGTTGCGACATTGTAGACTTTAGACAGTTGCAGACTTCCTCTAAAGACTCAAAAAGGCTTCAGATGTTGATAACCACATTTGTGCAATGCTAAAAAAAATGTGGAAAGTTTGCTAAACTGTCATATCCTGAAGGCAACAAATTGGAAGTCAAACAGGAAGTTGAGGGAAATTCTTGGTGTCACTGATGGCTTCCGTTTTGCCGCCTTTCAGGAAATAACAGTTTAGATTTTTCTACATTTTACCATTATATGTGAACTTCTACATCCATTTGCCAAAAGCTGGAGTCATGCGAGTATTTATTTGAAGGGTATAGTGTAGGGCAAATCTCCAGTGACTTTAGGAATGTCATTCAACTTCCTGTTGAGCCTGATGACTTCCGATTGGTCCCCTGTCAGGAAGTGACAGTTTAGCATTTTTCCTGACTGAAATGATCGGTGTTTACATGTGCCGGTTACTCAACGACTGTATTTACATTCTCCCTGGCAACGCTATATATATATTTGTCCTAAACGCTCTTTTGCTGGAGAGATGATTTCTGTACAATAAACCTCAATGGCTCTGAATCACTCAGGCATAGAGATAATAACAGCCTCTCATATCAGCCCGTGGAATGCAGCGACTGGAGAAATGTAGTCATGTAAGCGCTCAGACGGCGTCTGCAGTGAACAGACTTGTCATTCAGAGAGAACCAGAAGCCGCAGTGCAAACAGAACCTGGTCCTGATCCAGAGGGACTTTACTCTACTCACTCCAGCTGCAGATGTTTCCCATCACAAACTCTGGCTGAGAGAGAGAAACGGCAGAATGTGACTGAAGCCTGGTACACACTACAAGACCCGTTCATAAATCAAAATGATCCACTTATATGTCCATAATACAGGATCCTGAACTTACTGTTGTGATTCATTGAGGCATGTTATTCTAAATAACAAAATAAAACAAAACAATTTGAAATCTTAATATGCCTCTGAAGTGACTTTTTGCCTGATGTTGCCCTTTGTTTTTCAACCCTTCTCCTCCAAATATCTTGCCTTATTTTGGTATGTAAATAAATACACTTATAAATAAGTAAATAACAAATACATATTAATTGAAAATATTTAAAATTTTAAAAAAAAATTTACAAACCAATTAAACCTCAATCGATAAAACCTACAGTCAGTTCATGTCAAATGTAAATAAATAAATAAATAAATACATAATTACATATTTATTTAAAATATTTTAAATAAATATATTATTCTAAACAAATAAACAAGTAAATAAATAAATAAAATTTACAATCCAATTAAAACTCAATGGACCAAATCTCCTGTCAGTTTACGTCAAATGTAAATAAATAAATACATAATTACATATTTATTTAAAACATTTGAAATAAATATATTAAAATAAATAAATTCATAAATAAATCAAATTTACAATACATAATAAATGCATAACAAATACATATTTAATTAAAATATTTAAAATAAATATTGTACTCAAAATCAATCAATCAAATTTACAATCCAATTTAAACTTAATGGATCAAATCTACTGTCAGTTTATGTAAAATGTAAATGAATAAATTGCTTATTTAATAAATAAAAACATTTACTTAAAATATTTAAAATAAACATATTCAAATAAACAAACAAACAAATAAATAAATAAATTATATCCAATTAAATTGCAATTAATAAAATCTACACTACATTATTCTTTGATATGTATCATGTTCATTAGATTATGTAAATCCAATTTATGGTGGAATTTTAGGATTGTAGCTCAAAACTACTAATAGAGTAATAGATCTTTTTTTTTTTTTTTTTTAAATGAGTGTGTTATTGAATTATTTATGTTTGTTTTTACATTAATTGAGTGTAAAATTACCTGAAAAGCCATTTTTATATAAAAACAGGGGAAATAAGCAAGCACAATTAAATATCCAATACTGACAGTAACAAATACTTAAAAAAATAAAATAAAATAAAAATCGGGAATATCTGATAACCGATATGGTACCAATATATTGTGCATCCCACCTCTGATCAGCCATGTAAAGCACACAAACACAAGAAACTTCAATTGTGCACTTGTTGTATTATGCACTTGGCCTTAAACATGCAACAAATATACAAAGGAAATGGAAGATTCCAGCTAGAAAGTGTGTGTGAGTTTAATTGAGTGCAAGATGACAGCAAAAGCTATTTTTATATCAAAACAGGGAAAAATAAGCAAGCACAATTAAACATCCAATAATAACAATAACAAATACTTTTTAAAAATCTGGAATATTATCTAATAACCAATATGGTACCAATATATTGTGCATCCCACCCAGTCTCTGATCGGCCACGTAAAGCGCACAACGTAAACCTTAAACGTGCAGAAATAAACAGAGGAAATGAGAAAATTCCAGCTAGAAAGTAAGTGAGAGTGAGTGCGTGTGTGTGTGTGTGTCTCACTTGACTTTGACATGAAAGTTCTGTGCCGCTGCTCCAGGCCGTCTACAGATGATTTTGGAACAGCTCAGCAATGTCCTTTTGTTTCAGCGCATAAAAACACAAACCTTTCCATTTTCATGTCCCTGAATATTGCTGATCTGAGAGGAAGTCGTTTACAGCTACAGGATCTGGATTATGTAAAGGATATAGAGCGGTGAAAAAAAATCCTCTCAGCTTCCACTGGCAGACTCTCACACTTCACAAGCACAAAAAACACATGGAGCCGGAGATTAACCGTCAGCAGACGAGCCGTTTTCAAGCTCTGGCCTCAAAACTCAACGTCCAAAGCTGTGCTTTAGTAGAAAAGCTTGTCCTTGTGTGAAACACTTTCATACCGTACTTACTTCTGATTCTGACAAATGCCAAGGACCAGCAGCAACACGATGCTTTTCACTGTAAACGGCACAAGACGCACAGTTACTGTGTACTGTATATTTAGTGAAGATCAACCCTCTACATTGCGAGTAAATCACTCGCATATGCGACTAAATCTTCACTCTGGCGACTAAATGATGTCTAATATTAGCCTCTGGCTAATACATTCTCAGATTTTACTCGCCAGTGTGTGAGTTGGAGGCTGAGTATAAGTTTAGCACAGATATATTTTCACTCGCCAAACACTCTGATGGTTACATAAGTAACCTGAGACGGTTTTACTCATTGTGATGGATGATTAAGGGAATTTGGCCTTTGTTTTCCCTCATTTTTATATTCCTGTGAAACAGGAAGCAATGGCTGGATAATTTCATGTTCATAATCACCCTGGTGAGCTACAAATTACAAATATGAATGGGAATATACTTCAGAGATATTTTATTCATAACAATTTCTAAGGGTACCATTAATTGTGGCCAACATGTATTAGAGAAAATAATTTATTTCATAATGAGATTTCCCCCCATTTTAAATTCTTATTCTTTAATGAAAGGTTATATTTTTGTACATTTTTTAAAATAAAAGATCAATAGGATTAACAATGCAGATTTATTTTCACAGCCTTTTTTGATCATATTTACCAAGGGTACCAACAATTCTGACCACGACTGTATATATATATATATATATATATATCAGTCTGGCGAGTAAACTAAAAAAAATTACTAGCCAATGGCGATTCAATTGCCAAGGTGTCCGTAGAGGGTTGGAAGATGCCATATTGAATTTGTCGAGGCTGTACAGTCGGTTCAATAGGTTGTCTTAGGTCACATCTAATTTTCACAAGCAGTGTCACCTGGAGCTTCACAACAATAAAAAACCTAGTGAATTAGCTTTTTTCAAAAGCCATAACTAAAGTATTCAACTTTAGCATTTAATATATTAGCATTTAGCATTTTACCATTAAACCTGGCAGAATTGTAGCCATATATGCAAACAAAATATTTGCTTAAGCCTCTGAGCAGGAGCCATGGCTGAAATAAAATAGCAGACCAATTAAATGCCATTACTGAGTTTATGTATGACATAAATGTTTTATATGGGAAAAAAAAAAAATCAACATGACGTGTAGATCAGACTGTGTAGATCAGTTTCACTCTGTTTTACTTGTTCATTCATTTTAACAAAAAATAAAAATTAAATTAACATAAATTAAATTAATAAAAATATTTTTTTCCTGTACCTAAATATTTACATATATTTAAATAAACTTTTTAGACATATCATTTTTAGATAAATATAACTTTAATAATTTGATTTATGCATTTTCAATTGCAATTTTCAAAGACAAATTACATTTATTACTATTTACACTTTTAACAAAAATATTAAATAAATATTTTCAGTTTACTGTATAAGTATTTATTAATTACTCCTTATATTGTTCCTAAATATTTATAATTTCTTATTTACTCATCCTATTTTCACAGGAAACTTGATTATTTACCATTATCAAAAAAAAAAAAAAAAAAAAAAAATTAAATAAATTTTGAAAAAAATTCTATTAATTAAAGAATCCTGAAAAAAGGTATAATTTTCACAAAACATTTAAGACCATTATCAAAATAAAAAATTTTTTAATAAATTTTGAATAAAGGTCAGTTTTTCCCAGTGTATTGTATTAGTATTTATTACTTGCTCCGGATACAGTTCCTAAAAAATGTAATTAAGATATTTAAATTAATTATTTGCACACATCATTTATATGCAGATACTGTATAACTTCTTATATCATCTTTTCAAAGGAAACGGAATTTATTACCATTTACGGTTTTAACAAAAAAAATGAAAAAATAAATACAAAATAAATAAACATGAGTTTTTCCAGTTTATTGTATTAGTATTTATGAATTGTTCCGATACAGTCCGAAATATTTATTATTTAAATATTTAACTATACTATTTAAACATATAACTTACATACATATATAACTATTATAATTAGATTATTTATGCATCATTTTTTGAATTCTGAATTCAATAAAAATACATTTACATTAATAAATGTTAGTTTTTCCAGTTAACTGTATTAGTATTTATTGATTTTTTTTTTTTACCATTTACAGTTACATGAAGCTAACCGTTATACGATAAAATGCCATGTATCCCACACTACTTCTGTTTACAATATGTGAGGATTTTTAATGGATCAATGAAGGTAAAATGCCAGATTATGCCACTTACTAGCTTCATTTTGCCGTACAAACTAACGGTGCAACCAAATTAGATACAAACAAGTAGCTGCTAAAACCCTAGAGTGAACTTTACGAGCTAAATTAAATAAAACATGAAATATCTCAGAGTATAGAGGCTCAAATATGGGCTTTTTTGACACCGAGCACCGGAAATGGCCCCACAAATATTTTTCTTCAGAGAAAGTAAAAATTGTGCTGTTGTTCTTGTTGAGTGTTCTTGCAAACCTGAGGACATAAAACTGTCAGTCTCGTAATCAAATTCGAGCATATCGAATCTCTCCCCCAATTACATTTTCCTTGAGCTGCAGCAGAATGATTTTGTGAAGTGCTAAAAGCTCAGGTCAGGTCTGGATGTGAGCCGTACCATCTGCTGGCAATGTGCTTCTGCAGAATCGCACAGCACACCGCCAAAACTTTGACACTCACGTTGTTAATTCAGACGCGACAGCTTGACTGTTCCTCGTGCTTACTAGGTATTACACAGTTTAAGCGCTTCGCTCTCAAAATGACAAACCTGTCCTCACTGAAGCAACCTTCCGGTTAACGGCAAGAGCTTCGCATACGGGCAGCTTGGAGGAGCCAGATCCGGTCCTGCCGCGCCCTGGCACAGACGCCCGCGGCCCAGCCTGCCGTGACAGCTTGGATAGTCGCAGGGGGTGATGGGATACTGGAGGGCCTGGACTTCGTGTCGGGGCTGGGGGGGAAGGAAAGAGGTGTTTTCATAGCGGTCGCCCTGCAGAGCGCACAGTTGTAGACGGAAAACTGCGACGGCGCATGTGACGACCCTCGGACCGCAGAGCTAGAAGGCATTCGATTGCAAAATTGACCTTAGTTTTGGTTAAAACGCCATACTTTTCTGAACTATTGCGATTATGATTGTCGCCTGAGGGTGGACTCTTTTGACTCAGACCAGTAAGAAACCACCTAGCAACCGCCCAGACGAACTTGGCAACTGTGTAGTAATGTGCTAAAAACCACTCAAAACAACTTAGCAATAACATAGTTTAACAAATGCAGCAACAGAAATAGAAATGACATGAATTTAATCATGTTCACTTAAAAAATAACTGGGAAATATACTTTTATGACTCTAAAGCTAAACTAAACTGAAATAAAAATTACCACAAAAAATGTAAAAATCTAGAACAAAAAATGAATGACTGAAAACTAACAAAAATTGGACAATTAAAATATCAGTTAAAATACTAATCCCTAAAATACTATAATATAAATTAATTAAACTAAAAAACAAGAGAAAAAAAAAAACCCAAATAAAATAAAAGTAACAACTGAAAATTGAAAAAAAAAAAAACGGACTAAATTAAAATAGTAAGCTAAAATACTAGTTAAAATATCAAGCCTTAAAATACTAAAACTAAAACCAAAATAAAAACTAAATAAAACTAGAAAACGGAAAAAATTATCTTAAAAAAAATAAAAGTAACAACTGAAAACTACTATTTAAAATATTAAGCCTTAAAATACTAAAACTAAAACCAAAACAAGGACTATATAAACAAACTAGAAAACAGAAAAAAAAATCAAAAGAAATTAAAAAAAATAAAATAATGATAGACAAATGATAACAAAAATTTGACAAAATTAAAATAGTAAAAAAAAAAAATTTAAGTCCAAAAATACTAAAATTAAAATGAAAACTAATTAAACAAACTAGAAAACAAACTTAATAAAAATAATAAAAATAATAATGAGAGAAAAAAAAATTACTAAGCAAATATACTAGCTAGAATATTAAGCCTTAAAATATTAAAAC
>NW_015633531.1:236490-248603 GCF_001515625.1 Sinocyclocheilus rhinocerous
AAAAAAAAAAAAACGGACTAAATTAAAATAGTAAGCTAAAATACTAGTTAAAATATCAAGCCTTAAAATACTAAAACTAAAACCAAAATAAAAACTAAATAAAACTAGAAAACGGAAAAAATTATCTTAAAAAAAATAAAAGTAACAACTGAAAACTACTATTTAAAATATTAAGCCTTAAAATACTAAAACTAAAACCAAAACAAGGACTATATAAACAAACTAGAAAACAGAAAAAAAAATCAAAAAAGAAATTAAAAAAATAAAATAATGATAGACAAATGATAACAAAAATTTGACAAAATTAAAATAGTTTAAAAAAAAAATTTAAGTCCAAAAATACTAAAATTAAAATGAAAACTAATTAAACAAACTAGAAAACAAACTTAATAAAAATAATAAAAATAATAATGAGAGAAAAAAAAATTACTAAGCAAATATACTAGCTAGAATATTAAGCCTTAAAATATTAAAACCTAAAACTAAAATAATAAAATACAAAACTAAAATAAAAACTAATTAAACTAGAAAACAAACAAATAAATAAATAAAATAACTAACAATGATAGACTGAAAACTGACAAAATTAGAGTAAAAATTAAAGACAATTAAAAAAAAGAAATTAAAACTTAAAAACTAATAATAACCCTGTATGAAGGACTACATTTTCTTCAAAGAATATTTAAATCTACATTTTTTAATCACAATAAAATAGGGACAACTTGTTAGCAAATGCTGTCACCAACATAAAGTGCATATCAATATTTGGGGTGAAAATATGGTTACCATGGTAAATGGTTTGTGAAAAATTAAATAACTACTGCAATCATGAGTGCAATTAATATTCATACACAGCTAGTAGAAAATCTGTTAAATGAGGTGAGGCCAGCCGACACAGTCACTGATCAGGGCTCGTAGCACGATAGAAATGGGTTCATAACGCAGGAAAAATTGCGGATTAATTGCATTTAAAAGGTTTCGTGTAACAATGACCTAACTCACATCTTCACGGATATGTTCAAAAGCACATATTACCAATAAACGAGGCGGTTTTCACTCAGGTATCCTGAACAAACTTCAAAGCTGGTCTCCGGGCTGCAACTGCAAACCATGTTTTTCATGAAGAGTATCAGGCGCTGGGAAATTATTCATTTTTATAACCTCCGACAATGATTTGGTTCCCTTTCTCGCACTCAAATGAAGTGATAAAAAGCGCTCTATTAGGCCCTGAATAAATGAGGTACGGTAATATTCGTCCTGGTTTTGCCGGGGGGCGAATCGTCATTCGCCAATTAGCCGAACAGCAGGACGAGGAGCCCGCTGGGGGGGTTCACCTGTCACGAAAGAGAAGAAAACCTGCGAACGCTTTTCAGTCCTGCAGGTGACTGACAGCAGGGGGAAACCGGGACAGCATCAATCTCTGAGCAAAACTGATCGAGCTTTTCAGAGAACAAAGAAAACGGATAAACAGTACAAGCTTTTAAATCTATGCCATCATCCTCTTAACATCACGTCTTTAAAACGAGAGCTTCTTTAAGCCCGCTATTTTTACAGTGCATATAAACAGACTTAGCTTATGTCCTAGCCATTTCTATTGACAAGCAGGTCGTCTGTCCACATTAAAAAAACAAACGCTGCACAATGCAACAAAACACAGTGTTTTTATGTTGAGTGGAACTCTGGACCAATGAGATTCCACTGTGGGCGGGGCTACACAGAGTGGTGACCTATAGAAATCGAACCCAACTGGTCAATGTAACCTGTTGTGGATTCTTGTGAGAAAAACTCCGATTAAAATGGAAGAGATGGTTTTTAAATCGCTTTGTCACAGTGCTGGACTGGTACTACAGGAAAAAATGGGATGCTCTCAAAGAGCTTATGTCAGGAAGACAAGTTCAAGAATGCCAGAGAGACGCCAGAAAACTTTCGCAAGAGTTCAAATCGGCAAACAAAAGCGAAAAGAGATTGGCTGGCATTACATATCGTAACCAGTTGCAGCATGGCAAATTTCCACGCCAAGTGACTTTTCTATCTGCGTTGAAAGCGAAAATGCTGGAAGAAGCTCAACAACATTATAGATAATCAGAAAATATTTGATGTTTATAGAAAGTTAATAAAATTAACCAAATATGAAAATATAACAAATGAAAAGAAAACAGAACAAAATTGCAAACCGTTAAACGTCGTCTTATACTTCGCTACAGTGTTGTTACTGTTAACTAAAATATTAAAAATAAGCTCAAATATAATTACTACATAAAAAGTGCACAGTCATTTCAGTTAGTCGCCAAGGCAACATTAATTTTTTAACATTTTTCATTCTATCTTAAGTTTAAGCTGAAGTACTAAAATTATAAATTTAAGTTTTCAGTAATTTTGTTATGCGTTTTGTCATTTTATTAGTTTTTTTTTTTTTTTGGTTTAATTTATATGCCATAATATTATTTTAAAAAATATATCTTTAATTGCCTTATTTTTTACTTTTATTTTTTAGTATTATTTATACACCATTATATTTTTTAATATATTTTAATTGCCTTATCTTCAGTTTTCATTTTAATTTTAGGTTAAGTTTTAGTAATTTTGTTATGTGCTTTTGTCATTTTTATTATTATTTTTTTGTTTTAATATTTGTGTTTTATTATGTATCTATGTTTACATAATTTAAAGATTATAAAATAAATGTTATATTTACATATTATATATTAATCTTTTTTTTTTTATTTACTTACATTTTACATTAATATACTATTAAACAAATCATAAATAAAAAAGACACTTTGATATATATTATATACATTTATATATATATATATATATATATATATATATTATGTTTAATTGCCTCATTTTCAGCTTTCATTTTAATTTTAGGTTACGTTTTAGTAACTTTGTGTTTTTGTCATTTTTTATTAATACTTTTTAATTCCTACATAGCTTGAATTTATTTTTATTTCAGGTTTAATTTTTTTATTTTTTTAATACTTAACCTTAAACCTATTTATTTCAGTTAAATGATTGTTGAAAAACTAAAATGAGAAAAAATGAAATAAAAATTATTTCAAGCTATACAGAAAAGAAAACAATTAAAAGTACATAAAGTTGCTAAAACTTATTCCAAAATTAAAGTGAAAACTGAAAGTATTAAAGTTAATTAAATTATGGCAAAATGCTATAATGGTATATAAAGAATACTGAAGTAATACTTCACTAGTTAGGACAAAAACTCTGATCAACATTTATCCCTTGTCAGTTTATCACTTTGCTCCTAGTCGCTAATAGTATCTGATGTTAAAGTGGCCTAAAATTACATACGCTCATTGTTGGTTGCAAATCCTTTTACAATCAAAGTTCATTAAACTCAACATAACTGTCATATGTAACACATTTTACGGAATATCTAATATAAAAAACACAGGGCAGAACTTAAGAGTTGGAAAATGCATTAAGACAGTAAACAGGGTCAATTTTGATTTGATTTGTTGACATTTTAAACCTCAAGAATAAAAACCAGCTGAGACGGTAAAAAGAGAAAATACTGGGCACCTTTTCTATTTATCATCCACCGTGTCATTGGTTACAAGGTGGGCCGCACACCCAGAGGTTCCCGAAATTCATACCCAATGTTTTTTGGGGCCGGCGTCCAAGCCGAATAGTGATTTTTCTAGGCCATAGGGAAAAATAAAAGAAAATAAAACTAGGAGATTGAGTGAAAGATGTGCTCTGAATGAAACAGGTCACCGTTTCTCCACACCCCCCATCTGCGTTGTTTCCCTCAGGATGTGACAGCCAAACAATAGCAGCAAGAAACGCCTTAACGAGGAGAGAGAGAGAGAGAAATGCTGAGAAAGAGAGAGACGGAGAGAGTGACTCGGCTAATTACGGTGCACCTCATTTCTCTGACCCCTCTCAATTTGTGTCTCTCTGACTCTCCCCGTGTTGGAGAAATGCAGCCAGAGGAGACTTTACACTGGCAGCACTCCAACAAGCCTGTGGAAATCACTCAAGCACAGTGAAGGGAAGAAACCAACTAAAATTAGCAACAAAACTTATCTAGTAGCATTCTTCAGTCGCTTAGATCTTTTCACAATAAATGTTGCTTTTCAAACAGGTCACTTTTTCCAATGAGTAGCACTAAAAAAAAACATTTGATGTAATAGGCCTATATAATTCACACAACTTTACAGCACAGCAAACTGATGCCGTTATCAAATGCACTCTTCAAATGTCCTTGTCTCTCAAGTAGCACTGGGAAAACTGATTCGTTTTAGTGAATTTGTTCAATTGGATGGTTCACTAGAACCTATTCATAAAACGATTCACTTATTTGTTTAATTACAGTAATGGAAGCTGGACATTTATGATTCATTTTAGAGAATCAGTTTAGATGGTTCACTAGAACCTGTTCATAAAAGCATTAATGATTCATTCAGTTACAATGGAAACTGTACATTTATTCAATTTAGTGAATCTGTTCATTTGGGTGGTTCACCAGAACCTATTCATAAAATGATTCACTGATTAGTTCAATTACAATAATGGAAACTGGACAATTATGATTCATTTTAGAGAATCAGTTTAGATGGTTCACTAGAACCTGTTCATAAAAGCATTCATGATTCATTCAATTACAATGGAAACTGTACTTTTATTCAATTTAGTGAATCTGTTCATTTGGGTGGTTCACCAGAACCTATTCATAAAATGATTCACTGATTAGTTCAATTACAATAATGGAAACTGGACAATTATGATTCATTTTAGAGAATCAGTTTAGATGGTTCACTAGAACCTGTTCATAAAAGCATTCATGATTCATTCAATTACAATGGAAACTGTACTTTTATTCAATTTAGTGAATCTGTTCATTTGGGTGGTTCACCAGAACCTATTCATAAAATGATTCACTGATTAGTTCAATTACAATAATGGAAACTGGACAATTATGATTCATTTTAGAGAATCAGTTTAGATGGTTCACTAGAACCTGTTCATAAAAGCATTCATGATTCATTCAATTACAATGGAAACTGTACATTTATTCAATTTAGTGAATCTGTTCATTTGGGTAGTTCACCAGAACCTATTCATAAAATGATTCACTGATTAGTTCAATTACAATCATGGAAACTGGACAATTATGATTCATTTTAGAGAATCAGTTTGATTAGATGGTTCACTAGATTCCACTCATAAAATGATTCACTGATTTTGAATTATAATAATGGAAATTGGATATTTTAGAGAATCGCTTTGTTTGGATGGCTTACTAGAACCTGTTCATAAAAGGATTCACCTATTCATTCCAATCATGGAAACTGGACATTTACGGTTTATTTTACAGAATCAGTTTGTTTGGATGGTTCAGTATAGCCTCTTCATGTCGGACAACATCTCCAGGACGCTACGCACCATATGACTAGTAAGTCAAATCTCAAATAACTGCCCTGATGACTTGTGTTCTACCCGCTTAAATGATAGAAGTACTTGTGCTGTCCAATCTATAAAGACTGTGTCTGTTCCCCGAATAGTGAGGTCAAAATATAAATTCAATGCAGGATCTATTGTTAAAAGCGCTATATAAATAAAGGTGACTTGACTTGACTCTTCATAAAAGTATTCACAGATTCATTCAATTACAACAAAGCAGACTGGAACTTTCATGCTTTAAAACAGACACAAATGCCTCAAAATAATTCTTAAAAAAAAGGTCGAACTAACACGAACTATACGAACTAACTTTCAAGTCTTCAAAAGCAATAAAACAACAAACGGAAATTTAAATTGCTATTCACAAAAAATCCTATCATCTGCCTTAGCGTTTTCAACCGATTCATTGAAAAGATTTGACTCAAAACAATGATTCATACACAAATCTTTTGATTGATTTCTAAACCAATCATCATTTTCAGTTGAATCTTTTCAATGAATCAGCTGAATCATTCACTCACAAATCGGAATAATTCACTTCAAGTTTTTGACATAATGATTCAGTTGCAGCAGCTGCTCACTGGAATAGCTCACTACAATTTAAGATGAATGAAAAATAGTTTGTAAATTAAGCTATCATATTTATATAGAAGACTTCAAATATAGCAGATGAGTCAAATGAACCATTTTACGGTCTTTTTACTTCCTTTTCAAAGTTTGAAAGCTTCGATCCCCATTCATTAAAGACGTTTGAAAAGTAACAAAAATAATCTTCAAAGTTTTCTTTTTGTGTTCCACTGAAAATAAGTCATATGGGTTTTTAACAACACAAATACATTTTTGGGTGAACTATTCCTTTAACTAGCTTGTAGCTTGGCAAGCTCCAGTTTCAAACTAGCTTCCCAACATTGCCAAATCCCACACACCCCTGAATGTGTGCGTCTGGAAGACAAATGGAAAAGTGAGGTGGAAAACAAGATTCAACTCGGAGAGAGAGAAACGGCGTTAAACATCAAAACAGTAAAACACATAAATGAAGCCAAAGAGGGAGAGATTCTTCAAGTTGGGGTTGGTCTCAGCCGCCCGCGATTCGGCGAGTTTGCCAACTGCGAGCGTAAAATTAGCATTTCAATACCTCTAAGGGATATTCATTACAAAAGGCTGAAACCTACTATCACTTCTCATTTTCATAACCCTCTCTTTCATTCTTCCGCGCTCTGTCTCTTTGATAAGCGCGTGGAAAAGAGGGGGCGTGTGGAAGAGCAGAGCTGGAAGGGAAATGTTTAGAACAAGCGGCACTTTGTTGAAGGGCTGCTGCAGTTTTGCTGACTCACGTAACGATATCAGCTGACGATCAAACACAAATCGGCTGGAAATATCATCACAAGGTACCACTGTGGAAATGAAAGTCTAAAGTGGACCGTTTCAATGAGTTTATGGCATTGAGAGCTTTGCGATGAGAGGGATCTCTTGACAAAAGTTCAATGACTGAATGTCAACAGACCATTTGGATTTAAAGGGATAGTTCACCCAAAAAGGAAAATTCTGTTGCTCACCCTCATGTCGTTCCAAACTTTCTTCTGTGGAACACATAATGAAATGTGTTGAAGAACACTAAGGTCCAACCCACACTGGACTAGGGGTGTGAATCGGCACTGGTTTCACGATTCAATTCAATTACGATTATCATGTCAACGATTTAATTCAATTAAATTCGATATCACGATGCATCGATTACTGCATCGATGCAGAATCGTCTACATCCGCATCGCGATGCATCGATGCAACGATTAATTTCGACACCCCTACACTGGACACCATCGACTTTCAATGTATGGATGAAAAAACACAGAGACGATTGGAACAACATAAACGATGACAGAATTCACATTTTTGGATGAACTATCCATTTAAGACAGTTGTGTGATTTACAGCAACAAAGCAGCTAAAAGTTCTCATTTTCAAGAAGGTTAGCTATTTGAGGCAGTATGAGTAACAGCAACCGCTGACGGTTCAACAAAGTTGAGTAACACAAATGTGCGCCGACTGTGCCTATAACAATCAATTTTTAGGGATGCACCGAGATGAAAATTCTCGGCCGAAACCGAAACTTCTGGATGCACTTGGCCGAAAAACCGAAACCAAGAATGCACTGTAATAATTATTTATTATTTTATTAAATAACAATAAGTAATTTTGTAAGACTTTTTAATTTAACTCAATAATTTTAATGACACTGAATTACAAAAAAAACAAAAGCTAATAAAATAACCCCACTTTTATTGAAAGTAACAATAAAATTGGACAGAAAATATATTAATATTAAATACCAATGTATTATTTTTATTCAGTTCTATGAAAAGAATCAAATATAACAGTGTTTTTTTTTTTTCCATATATTTTCGGCCATTTTTCTCTTTCGTCCGAAAGCCCAAAACGCCATTTTCGGCCAATAATTTTCAGCGGCCAAAAATTTGGTGCATCACTATTAATTTTCAATTAAAAAAATGGGAATTTAATCTTTGTAAACAACATGGGAACAGACTTGCTGATGCATAAAGCGAAGAAACCCACAACTAGCATTTCTTGTGACGTTTAGAGTAAATAAATTTCACTTACAATACGACAGTACCATAACAATAAACATGCAATATGTAGCTTACGTCAAAGCAGTCAAGCTTTTAACAAAAAGATGCATATAAAATAAAAATGCACTTTGCGATTAAAATTTGTATTTAGAGCTAAAAAATTCTATCAGATTTACCAGTGTTCTGCGAATCTCCCCAGACGATTTCAGGAGAAATGCACGATTCAGAAATTTCCCATGCAGATTTCACAATGGATTCAGGTCACGCGAAAACCAAGCTGCTTGGTTTTAAAGACATCTGACAACAGATAATAGAACTTTTTGCCTGCGAAACGACACAGAAATTACCGAAATGTGACTGCTCCTAAAGGCTGGAATACACTACACGACTTTAGAAACTTTTGAAACACTAGGCATCATACACTTGCCGCCTTAATAATTAGTTACAGAGGAAAAAACTAGGCATCATACACTAAACGACTGAGGATCACACACTACCAGACTGTCATCGTTCCGATCACACTTTTGGCGGATGTGTTGCAAGAGACGCGAAAAGAGCATGGATGCATATTTTATTAATTAAAGATGACATTCAAGATTGATTGCATTCATATCAACCTTTTCAAGCAGAACAATATGAACCAAACTTTGACAAATGGACGTGGAAATGGTCAAAATCTCTAGTACAAAAGCACTGTAAATAAAGTACATAAACCAAGTCAGATCAAAACATCAGGAGTTTGACTCTGGTTGGCTTCTTTTGAATCGCCGGTTTCTAGTGAATATTATGAAAGGGTCCATTTCTGGGGTGCAGGAGTGTGTTTGCTGTTTAATAGCTTGTGTCCGTGTGTGTTTCTCCTCTGAGGTGAAACACAGGAGAGACTGGCGCTTCAATCACACGCAGCGCTGGCAGCGCCACCAATTAGCTGCTCTCTACCCTCACACACGGTCACACACACACACACACACAGTGCTGACCCTAGCTTCATTAGAGCAGAGGGTCATTGTGTGTGACAGCCGGGGGCAGACGAGACCCCTCACACACACAAACACACTCTTCACTGGCAGGTCTGATGTTCAGGCAGAGGTGAGCAGCTCACACACACACACACACACAGACACTACACTGACAGCAACAGGTGCAGTGGACCACAGCCATACAAGCAATACACAGAAGGAGAGAGGAGAATGAGAAAAGAATGAGAAAACAAGAGGCCAGAGACAAAGACAAGAGAGTGGTAGATGAAGAAACAAGAATGCAAGAAACGAGAGGCGAGAAGATAACAAGAAAAAAACAAGTATCAAGATTGGAAAATGAGATGAGAAAGGAAAAACAAGAGATGAGAAGAGATGAGAAAATGAGAGATGAGAAGATGAGAAAATGACTAATAAGAGATGAGTAAATAGGAGTTGAGAAAATGAGATGACAAATTAACAGATGAGATGCGAAAATGAGAAATGAGAAGAGATGAGGTGAGAAAATGAGAAAAGAAGAGACAAGCAAGGCAAGAACACAAAAAGAAACAAAATAAGAAAAGGGTGAGAACAGAGGCAAGAGAATAAAAGACAAGTGAGACAAGAATGAAAGATGAGACAAGAGAAGTCAGGACTAGACCAGAAATGAGATGAGAAATCAAGAGATGAGACGAGATGGCAAGAAAGAAGATACAATGAGAAAACGAGAGGTAAGGCAAAGTGAATGAGAGACCAAAATATCAGAATGAGAAGAGAAGAGGCAAGATCAGACGAGATGAGAACATGAAAAGAGAGGCAGAGTGAGAACAGAAGAGACAGGATGAGAAGAGAATGAGAGATGAAATGCAACACGTTCTTTGGCAGGAGCGTCAGCACTGGACTGAGTGTGTGTGAGAGACAGAGAGAGAGAGAGAGAGAGAGAATGGAGGAGGTTTATTATGGAAGGCTTAATTAGTCCGAGCATTAGAGTATTTGCATGCCAGAAATAGACAAAAACATCTGATTAGCATTCACAATTTTCTTTTGAAGATTTCTGAGAGTGCGTGACGCTGTCTGGAGATTTGTGATCACACATGCTGCTGTGCATATGTGTGTGTGTGTGTGTGTGTGTGTATGCGTCATACGGCTGGTGTTTGTAACCAAATCTCTGTTCTGTTCCAGTGAGGGTTGAGATGAGAGCTCATCTCCCATTACACTTTCATTCCGCGATCAATCCCTACAGCTGGAAACACTCACACACACACACAAACTCGCAGCGCATTTGAGCCATTCTGTGTGCATTTGAGTGTTAGTAATTGAACAATGATGTGCGAGTGAGTGTGTGACTGACCAGCGATCACCTGCGCCCCTCAAAAAAGACCTACATGACCACGGGAGAGATTCATGTGAAGAGAGACGATTAGAGAGGAGAAGAAAGGCCAGAAAAGATGAGACCAGAAAACAAGAGTGGTGACAAAACAGGCAGAGACAAGATGAAAGCAACAAGATGAGAAAAACAAGAGAAAATATGAGACAAGACAAGTGAGAAATGAAAAGAGAAAGACAACATGAGAAGAAATGAGATGAGAAAAGGAAGTGAAAACGAGGAAAATAATGAGAGTTGAGAAAATAAGAGAAAAAAAACTATGAGATAAGATGTGAAAAAAGACACAATGTGAGTCTAGACAAGAACAGGAAGACTAGATATGAAAATAAAGAAATTAAATGAGAAAAATCATGAGGCCAGAAGACCACAAAATGAGGAGAAGAAGAGACGTGACAAAACAAAGAGAGAAGAGAAGATATGAGAAAAGATGAGAAAATGTGATGAGACATGAAAAGTTGAGATGTGAAAACACCAAAAAAAAGACCAAAAAGAAGAGCTGTGACAAAACAAGCAGAGACTAGATAAAGATGTGAGAAAAGCAACAAGATGAGAAATTAAGATATGAAAACGAGAAAATGGGACAGATGTGAAAACGAGAAAACAATGAGATGAGACGCGAGGAAAGAAACAAGATAAGATGAGATTGAACAAACAATGAGATGAGACGAGTGAGAAACGAGTTGAGAAAGGTGAGATGAGATGAAAACAGAAGGGATGAGAAAACACATGAATTGAGACAAGACCAGAAAAGACAAAATGATGAGAAACTGGAAAAGAAGAGAGCAGAAAGAAGACGTGACAAAACAAGCAGTGAAGTGAGAAGATAAAGATGCAACAAGACAACAAGAGATGAGCCGAGAAAACAAGAAACAAATAGACAAGATATGTGAGAAAAGCAGAGACGAGATGAGATGTGAAAATGGGAAAATGAGTTGAGACAAGTGAAAATTGAGACGGGAAAGATGAGATAAGAAAAGAAGCAAAAAAACAGAGATTTGAAAACAGTGGGAGTTGAGGTGAGTGAGAAAAAAGTTGAGAAAGAAGAGAAGAGATGAGAAAACGGATGAAATGAGACAAGACCAGAAAAGACGAAATTGATGAGAAACTGAGAAAGAAGAGACCAGAGAAAGGTGGTGCAACAAGACAAGCAAAGACAAAAACATACATGAGAAAAGCTACAAGACAAGCAAAAGCAACAAGAGATGAAACGTGAAAACGAGTTAAGATAAGTGAGAAAAAGCAGAGACGTGATGTGAAAACAAGAAGTGAAAATGAGCTGAGAAAGGAAGAGACAGAGATGAGAAAAAAGAAAAAATTAGTTGAAAAAAGAAATGAGAAAGACTAGATAAAAAAGAAGAGATGAAATGAGAAATATGAGACTGAAAAAGAAAAAAAGGCCTGAAAAGAAAATCTTTTACAAAACAAGGAGACAAGAGAAGAAATGAGAAAATCTACAAGATGAAAAATGAGACGAGACAAGAAAACCAGAGAAAATAATTAGGGATGCACCGATAGGATTTTTTTTTTTGGCCGATATCGACACCGAAACCGATTTTAACAAACAATTATTGGCCGATTCCGATATTGCTGGGCTTAAAAATGAGAGAGGGAGAAAAAAAAAAAGATTGGTTCACTCCGAGCAGAATCGGTATTTGAAGGTTTCTGTTCCTGCATTCCTCTGTGAAACCGGTTTGAGTAGAAAACATACCGGTTAATAACGTTATTTTTTAAACTTTTTCTTTGCCAATAATTAAT
>NW_015633531.1:248877-255413 GCF_001515625.1 Sinocyclocheilus rhinocerous
ACAAGCTAATCAAGGTCTGAAGGGTTACTAGAAAGCTACAGGCAGGTGAGTTTTAATTAGGGTTGGAGCTGTACTCTGCAGGGCTGCAGCTCTCCAGGACCGGAGTTCGCCACCGCTGACATATAGGCTATATCAGCAGTGAGGCGCTGGTCACAGAGTGTACTACGGACTATTTAAATTGAGTAGTGTAACTTTTTATGTTTCTTTAACTGTATTTTATTTTGATAATGAACAGGCTGCGATGTCAAATTAGCAAAAAAAAATGTATGTGCGTGTGAGGTGCCAACGCAATCACTGCATTGTTTTCCCAACCGTTACTCCATAATTTATGGTCATACCAACGCTGGCTTGTCATGCAGATAGAAGCAAAACATCATTCAAAACTGTAAAGCTTCTGTAAAATAAAGAAAACTGCTTTCTGCAGTCTCGTTTTTTTTTTTTTTGGGAACTTTGCAGCGCGTTACAATTATCCGAAACTCAGGACAATTTTTTTCTTTCGTTTTGTTAATTTAATATTTTATTTTATTTTATATTTTGTGTATAGGCCTATATATTCCTTTTTATGCAGCCTATATAGTTTCATTCTGTTTTCTCCGTTCACAGAAACGCTGTATGTGCGTGATGTGACCTTGTGTGAATCCGTGTTTTACACTGATTTCAAACAAAAAGCTGCATATTACCTGCCATTCATTTTCACTTAAATGTAGGCCTAATGCTTGGCGGTTCGTGACATATCTTAGATAAACTCTAACGCTGGTGCATTGCCATTGCGACTTACCTATGATGAATTTACAGCTGAGCGCGGGCATTTCACTCGTTGGATGCGTCAGCGTCACGTTTGCATACCGTTTGCAGCCGTACTATGCCATCTGACAAACTATATTTTGTACAGATTTTATTTTGTTTTGGCAAGTAGGCCTATTTAATTATTTTGCCCAGAGAAAAACGTTGAATTATGCAACAGACATGCAACTTGTTGTCTCCATGCAGTTAATTAATAAACCATCGGTATCGGCCCGTTTCATGCTATTTCCGATATGCAGATGGCTTTAAAAGAATAAAAAATACAAAGATACATCGGTGCATCCCTAAAAATAATGAGATGAGACAAGTGAGAAAATAAAAAACAAGACAAGATGAGATGAGATGTGGAAACAGGATGAAATGAGACCAAAAGATAAAATGATATGAGACTGGAAAAGAAGAGATGAAGAGGTGAGACCTGGAAGAAGAAAAAATGAGACCAGAAAGACAAGCTGTGACAAAACGAGCAGAGACAAGACATTAGAAAAGTGTCAAGGCGAGAAAATAAGAGATGAGAAGAGACAAGTAAAATGAGGCGAGTAGGAAAAGAAGAGATTAGATGAAATGTAAAAATAATGAAAAAATTAGGGATGAGACAAATATGAGAAACAAGATGCGAAAAGACAAAATACCTAAGAAAAAGATGAGATGAGAATAAAAGATGAGAAAAGTTGAGACAAGACCAGATGAGATGTGAAAACAAAAAGACAGAGAGATGAGAGGAACATGAGACAAGAAACTTACAAAACAAGAGGCATTATGAGAAAAAAGATGTTAATGTTATAAGCAATATAAGAGGTGAAGAGAGACGAGGAGAGCTGAGAAGAAATAAATGAGAGCCAAGGCGAGAAAATGAGAGAAGACACATTTAAAAAAGATTGAGACACAACATAAGAAAAGAGCATGATAAGAGAGACAAGAAGAGCAGAAGTGAGACGATAAATGTTGTGAAGATAATGAGACGAGATTGGACAACAAGCCAAGTTAAGGAGACGAAAAAAGATAACATAATAAGAGACAAGTGAGATATGATATGAGAAAAGTATAGCAGATCACGAGAGACCAGATGGGAAGACAATGAGAGATGAGACGAGACAAGAGTGACTGAAGGAGCCAAAACGGAGCAGATGGAGAGAAGTAAAGTAGAAACGGAGAGTGGCAGCTCGGTCTCACTCATCTGCTGCTAGTGGTTTATTGATCGCAGACAGCGAGTCTCAAAGTCATTTATCACCAGCTCCTCAAGCCCCCATATGTGTGTGAGGGAGATAACTCCTGCGATAGCGGCCATAGCATCCATTATTCCTCACAATGGGCTGTGCCTGGACCTGCCCGACAGCTTGACACACACACACACATACACACGCTCGGCTCCCCCAGACACAACGACAAACGGCCTCTTTCTGAAAATAATAAATAAATAACAGCACGTAGTGTGTCCACGGCTTGGCCGAACAGCGAGAGTGAAGCTTCCTCACAATGGGCTGTGCCTGGACCTGCCCGACAGCTTGACACACACACACTCGCTCCCGCTCCCCCCCCGACACAACGACAAACGGCCTCTTTCTGAAAATAATAAATAAATAACAGCACGTATTGTTTCCCAGGCTTGGCCGAACGGCGAGAGCGAAGCTGCTCCACTGCTGATAGCGAAGCAGAAGCCTGAAATACGGCCAGAACACTGGAAAGTGCTGAGGCTGTGTGTGT
Source organism: Sinocyclocheilus rhinocerous (assembly GCF_001515625.1). NCBI lineage: Eukaryota > Metazoa > Chordata > Actinopteri > Cypriniformes > Cyprinidae > Sinocyclocheilus > Sinocyclocheilus rhinocerous. The sequence continues at coordinate 251,386 of NW_015633531.1, forward strand.
GTGTGTGTTTGTGTGTGTTTACACGCTCAGGTTATAGTACATCATATTGAGCCAAGCTTGCCGAGACAAAGAAGGATTAAAGTTACAAAGGAAACATGTCAAAATGCTCTCGGTTTGCTTTCTTAATACACGTTCCTGGTCTTAATGTGAACGATTCATTGGTGCACATTATTCCAAAGAAGCTAGCTGAAACGACTTTCACTGGCATAATGTAAACTAGTAACTGGAGATACACTACCGTTCCAAAGTTTGGGGTCAATAAGATTTGTTGTCGTTTTTTTATTAAAACTTTTATTCAACAAGGACAAATTTAATTAATCAAAAGTGACATTAAAGTCATTTATAATTTTACAATAAATGCTGTTCATTTAAACTTTCAATTTATCAAAAAAATCTTGACAAACCCATGGTTTCCTCAAAAATATGTTTTCAATTGTTTTCAAGACTAATAATAATCAGAAATAAACATGTGACACTGAAGACTGGAGTAATGGCTGCTGAAAATTCAGCTTTGAATCACAGGAATAAATTACATTTGAAAATATATTCATATAGGAAACAGCTATTTTTAATTGTAATAATATTTCACAATATTACCATTTTTACTGTATTTTTTAATCAAATAAATGCAGTCTTAGTGAGCATAAAAGACCTTGTACAAAAACATTTTTAAAAAAATCTTACCGAAAAAAGTCCCACCTAGGCCTGGCCGATAAAACGGTATCGATATTTATCGACGGTACACCTTCTTCGATATCGATATAGAAAATGTTCGATATAGTGCACGATATAGGCATGTACATGAGTGACGCAGACAGCACACACAAACACGCACACATGCTGAATTGAGTGCTGTGCCTGCCTGTGATGAGGAGATTGTGAATAAAAAAAAATGAATGTTAGTCGAATTTAAAATAAACATTTGCATTTGAATGTTAGGTGTGCATCAGGGAGCGTCATCAGTGGCGCGCAAGATGCGGTGATGATAATGTAAGTGACGTTGTTGCATTTTAATGTTTTGTTAGTCTAGCCCATGAGATGCACCGCTGCGGTGTTATGCATTCAAAATATTAGAGAAATATAGAAGCTCAATGCGGAGAAGATCTTGATTAGGTGAAAACCGAAACCAAGCCATTCACACAGACACATATGCAGCGCATTTTTTAGACGGACAAATATGACTGCTGCACACGCGTCTCACACAAGAGATGTAGCCATGCAAAGCTAAAACAGTTGAAACTTTTAGAAAACACGTCGCAAATTTATTTATTCCTTTTCACTGCGTCTCTTATGTTTTTAAATGAAGTCTGTGTGAATGGCGCTTCGGCTCTTTGGATTAAGCAATGTATAAATACATGATGCTGTTTTGTTCAAAATTGTTTATGCAATTTACGAAATTATATTTGATTTATACGAGTTAATTTAGACGTAATGCACGTTTTTATATAGAAAGTTATTTACTTGCGTTGACAATTTAAATGTGCTGCATTATTTTGCTCATTGCGCCCTCCTGTGGCCTCGGGAGACAATGTGTGTTTGACTGTTAAAACAAAAAATGTTTGTTGTTTGTCTCAATAAATTGGGTTAATTTAAAAATACAGTGGTTAAATAAATAAAAAATTTCTATTGATCTTTGTTTTAAAAAAGGTTATAAAAAATGTCAATAATTATCGATACCGAACGATATGTAAGGGATAATGTATATCCAGCCGGTTGTTATCTCAGAATAAACCCCTACAGGGTGATCAGTCTTGTATCAGCCTGAAGGGGTTTATTCTGAGATAACAACCGGCTGGATGTACATTATCCCGCTTATTACACGGCTGAAAAGATTTGTTTTTACCTAATATGTTGAAATTAATGCTGAAGTCTTCCATTGTAACACGCGGTGGTTAAGTGTTTTCAGTCACAAGATGGCGCCAGACAGTCAACGATAGCAGAGTGACTCGTTAAGCATATAAGTAGTACCGGTCAAGATAACTCGTAGTACCCGGATGAGCGTTGTATTATTCAATTTGGCGGTTGTTATCTGGGAATAACATACTGCTGGATGGCGCGTTTGACCAATCAGAATCAAGTATTCCACAGAGCCGTGTAATAAGAAACATTATATCGTTGATACATTTTTTAGCTATATCGCCCAGCCCTAGTCCCACCCAACAATTTTTTCCATTTCACTTGGAAATTCGAATGGTAAAATGTGTTTAAACGCATGAAACACCATTTGGAAGATATTGAACGTTGCATGCATGGCATATTACTGAGCAAATCATAAAATTCAGTAATAAATCTTGAACTAAACCAAGCCCTGCCCACACAAGATTTGATTGGCTCTTGGAACTCAAGGTTTTGACATTATTGGTTAAGATTATTTTCCTCACATGTGCACAATTGGTTCACGTCAACAGAAAAAAAAAATAAAAGGCTGATATGGTCATTTCTAATTTGTTTTTGTTTAGAGTAACCTGATAAATCATGCACAGTAAGAACAAAGACATGAAGTATCTTAAGGAAAGAAGCCTGATTTCAGTCACTTTAGAAAGGCAGTTTAACGTGCTGTCATCCTCCACTAGGCTGACTAATCAAATCCACAGCTCAGCACGGAGAGAGCCAGTAAGGATGATTAAACGAGAGGGGGGGGGGGAACGATAAGCATTTGAAGCGATCAGACACATTCTCGTTTTCCTTCCAGCAGCTCTTCCTGCTGCAGTCCAGAAGCCTGATGTGTGTCAGGATGAATAAAGGTCATGCGGGAACCTCACCAAGTGCTGCACAGCCATTTCAACTAGAAACACCAGACGAGTGTTTTGCTTCAAGTAAATTTATCTTGCCAAACACTGAGAGAAACCGAAGGCAAGAGAGAGATATGTGAAAACCGATAAATACAGGGTAAAACAAATCAAGAAAAAAGTTCTCTCACACCATATGCGCCATTGATTTCCTATTCTCTTGGAAACATTTAATGAGCTTAAGCGGAGAAGGAGAGATTGAAGGAGAGAGAAAGAGATGAGGAAGAAAACGGTTAAAGCCTCACAGAAATTTCCCTGAGAGAGCAAATCATTCAAGAAGACAAGAAGGTGCTTAGCAGAGGAACAGGTGTTGGATGTGATGATTCCCACACTGGTATCCAAGCCAAAACCTGCGGGAGTCCGTCAACAAGGAGCAAAGCTGGACCACATCTGTTTGCATGTCATTCCCAGAGTGTCAACACATCTCGCAACAATAAAGAATGAATAGAGCAAGAGGAATATGTCTCTGTAAATATTTAGGTGAGGGATTCACTAAGAATGAATTGCACCTGCTAATAATATTAACACAATATCTGCATTGTTTTTGCACCCGATTCAATAAAAGGAATTGTGCAAATCAGTTAACGGTACAAACACACAGTAAAAAGCGCAAAATGTAGGGCCCTATGATTTCCGCGATGCAGAAAACATGGATGGAATCGCGGAATCCAGTCTTAAAAATTTAATTTACGGTATAACATGGAATTGACCAAATTTTGGATAGATAAATCAAAAAGTAGGCCAGTACACTTAAATCAAAACGCGATATGGACTAGTGTCTGTGAATATTTAGCTGCAAAAATACTATTTAAATATGAATCCTGCATGTTCTGCGTGTCTCTGTGTGAATGAATGACGCAGACAAGCAGTTTCATTTACTACACACATACTGCAGCACACGTGATGCTTGCAGTGTTTTCAGCCTCAATATATGAGTACATGTACACCAAGGTTATTTTCGTAAACGAAAACTAAAACTAAGACGAAAACGATTGATGAAAAAACTATTTCGTAAACTGAAATAAAATAAAAATTACAAAATAATTGAAAAACTAAAACAAAACGAAACTAACAACAGCTATTGAAAAACTAACTGAAATAAAATAATTATCGGCTATATTTGTATAATTTTACCGTTTAATGAATATCTTAGCATGCGTTAATTTTGTGTCGCTAGACGTTTGCCTACAACCCTCTACATTGCGAGTAAATCACTCGCATATGCGACTAATCTTCACT
>NW_015633531.1:255423-291122 GCF_001515625.1 Sinocyclocheilus rhinocerous
TAAAACTGAAACTAAACTATATAAAAACTAAATAAAAATGTGTTCACAAAATAAAAACTAAACTAACAACAATATTAATGAAACCAATAAAAACTAAACTGAATTTTATAGCAAATTTGAAAACGATTTTAAAATAAAACTAATTTAAAAATTCAAAACTATAATAACCTTGATGTACACACAAACATAATCTCTAGAACTGCTCTGAGAGTCACTTAATGAGCATTTTACCATTTCTTTTGAGAAAAACTATTGTCATATCGTACACAGAAACTTAAAGGTCTTCACAGCAACCTGTCAAAATAAAAGTCTGGTTTAACATGAAGAAACAGTGACAGAAATATATTACTTAATGTAATGATAGTATTACTACTACTAATAAAATTATTAATAAAAAATACATTAAGAATATTTACCAGAATTTATTTAGCATTTATTTTGTGTATGTAAATACACAACACAGAATTTAAAAGACAGTCCAGAAAAAGAAACAGAAAAAAATGGAATTCAGAAAAAATAAAATGGAAAAAACAGAATTTGGAAAAGAATAAAACGGAATTTGTGGAAGAATAAAACAGATTTCATAGGGCCCATAAACACAACTTGAAAGATGAAAATCACCTTTTCAAGGCCAGTTCTGATCACACCTTCATTTAAATATGCATGACGAAGTGGTTTAACCAGCATCTGGTTACACTAGATTTAACTGGTTTAACTTCTTGAACTAAATTTCTTAGTGAACTGACCCTTTGTCTCACTCAGTGTAAGCATGGTTTCAGATATCAATGTTGCCATAAAAAAAAAAACAACGCAGACAATCATTACTCGTCCGCTGATGCCCTAATCGAGCCGCCGAGAGCTTGTTTTAGCAGTGAAAACGATTTAAAACGTTGAAGAGCCATTAGAGAGGCAGATTGTGAGTAATGTGAGATTCGAACATCCACCCAAACGCCGCCCCATTAGCTCCAGCAGTGCAACAGAAAGAAATCTGCGGTACATGCAGCCATTACGGTGTCCCTCAGGGCTCGGTCTTGGGTCCAGTGCTGGATTTCAGTGATGTGCAGTATTGCTTCATCCTTTCATTTGCAGCCCCAGTGGAACTGCAGCCATGTCGCACTAAACGTTATCAATCAGCTAACAGCAGCCTGTTTAAAATCACTCAAGGCTCACATGGTATTAAAAGCTGCCAATGCAAATGCTAAACAAATATGGTTTCAACTTGTCCCTTATCTACAAGCGTCAAGCTGTCTGAAGTAGATCTCAAACAGGGGTGGACAGTATGAACATAATTTTAGCATACAAGTAAGTATATACTACGTTAACAATATGCATCACAATACTCACTACAGTTCAAAAGTTTGGGGCCAGCATGTTTTGTTTTTTTTATTGAAAGAAATTAATATTTTTATTCAGTAAAGATGCATTAAATCGATCAAAAGTGACAGTAAATGCATAATGTTACAAGAGATTGATATTTCAAATTAATGCTGTTCTTTTAAACTTTCTATTTTTCAAAGAATCCTGAAAAATACAGATATACAAGTTTTCACAAAAATGTTAAGTAGCATAACCGTTTTCAAAACTGATTGTAATACGAAATGTGTCTTCAGCAGCAAATCAGCATATTAGAATGATTTCTGACGGATCATGTGACACTGAAGACTGGATTAATGATGCTGAAAATTCAGCTTTGATCACAGGAAAAAGTTACATTATAAATATATTTAAATAGAAATCAGTCATTTAAAATCATAATATTTTGCATAATATTTGTTTTATATGTATTTTGATCAAATAAATGCAGCTTTGGTGAACATAATCTTACAGACCCAAATTTTTGAACACTTGTGTTGTTTTTACTGGAATGTGAAAAAAAAAAATTTAATTAAAAAATTAAAAATACAAAATCCTAATCAGTATTTCTTGTCTTCAGAGAACACATATTGAATTATTTAATGATTTTCTTATCCTATTATAATTTTTCTTCTTGTATTTAGCATACACCTCACTACATATTTATTAGATTTGTTTATTCAAATTGGATGAGAAAAACAACATTTAATTCAATATAAATTCTCTGTCTAAAACAAGTTTTAACAAATCAATTTATCTTCCAAGGATGATTAGATATTTTTCCCGAAAAATGACAAAAACACTGATTAAGAAAATGAGGTTGAGATTACACTGCAAAAATTTGATGATGCGAGGAAGATAAAGAGGAGTGTTTAATGATTTGATGAGGAGAATTATACAAAGGAAAAAGACCTGCAGTCTGCAGGCAAACATCCGAATAGAGTGGAAATCCACAGGAGACTCCACACTAAAGAAAGTCAAGTGAGAGAGAAATTAGAAGGTGAGAGTATGAGTGAGAAAGGCGAGCAAAGAGGGATCAAACCTTACTACTCAATGGAGTGTTGAGTGAATTCGCGGATTCACAGTTTGGGGTCTGTGAATGCAAGCCTGTGAATATTTATAAAGGACAGTGAGCGAACAAGCCTGAAACTAGATGAGAACATGACCCAGAGAGACATGAATCTGAGAGGATTTCTGACGGTGAACTTGCGAGAGGGAAGCAAAGGGCATCCGAGAGAGCCAGCGTTTGAAGGGATATGAAAGCCTTGTGCCAAGTGACTTTTCCACCCAGACACTATAATACACTGAAGCTTCATGTAAATGCATGATCCCTTAGCGGGGAAAACTCTCGCCCTGCAGCAAGAGTTTCCTGTAGTTTATCAACCTACGCTCAACCCACCTGAATATTAACCTGGCATTTTGATTCGTTACACTCGCAGATCTCGTTCCTCCATCAAGATCCTTTCAAGCTGTAGATGTCAGGAGCTTTTGTTCGATGAAAACTTCTATCGGCCTGTCAGTAAATGCCGCTTTCACCAGAAATTATTGCAGGCTTAGTGTGAAAACGTGGACTTGTGCTTGTTCGACAGACACTTCAATGGTCCATGAAGGATAATTCAGGAGGACTGCTGGGACACCTGCTAACACTATGGTGACACGAACAAACCAAAATCAAAGTGTTCTTCACAGCTGGAGAGGGTATGAGGAGGAAACAGACCATTCAATGAAAAATTAATGAGAGAAACGCTCAACATGGTGGCTATAGGAAAGGAGAAGAGTCCATTGGCTTATTAGCCATTTAGCTTATTAGCCACAAGCCAACACCAAGGCATTGTTTTGAACGGAATAGAAAACTAGCATACTACTTACTGAATACTGTGTTTTGCACACTGTACACAGCTCATTTTTTAAGTATTAAGTGATTCATAAATCCATCTATTCATATACATAATATATAATAATATAATTTATATACATTATGATTATTATTTATATATGTGTATTATAAACTTGTATATAAGTCTGGGATTGGGAAACGCTGCCCTGGGGAATTACTAAGACAGTCACCAACTTACTTAGAGAATGACATAGCCTCTCAGTCAGTGTAACCACACAAACACGATCACCTGAGGCAAACAAACCTCCCAGCAGAGTCAACATATCGGCAGCCAGAGAGCTCAATAATGGTTTTGAGGGTTTCTACCACTCATTAGCAGTGCGCTAGTGGTGGAACGTGAAGATAAGCATTGGATCGGTGGCCTGTGACATGCCGCTCCTTATCTGACGGACCCATCGAATGTCTATCAATACAGGACCCAGAAAAATCCGCAAGACCAACGCCAGTTCGATCAGCCAACAGTCAAACTGCACGCGACAACCTGATGGCCTGCAGGACGGCTAGTTAGACAGCCAATAAATACACAAAGCAAAGGATGAGGTGTGGATGACGAGCACACACAGAGACCTCTGAAGGCAGTTCAATGCCCTGTGACCAAGGCATTACGCTCTGGAGGAGAAGCACACAAATTTTCTGCTGAGAAACGTAGGGCAGATGCATACTAGCAACCATGCTACGTCACAGAACGCTGTGAATCCACTCTCTCAATGGATTCCTTTTTGTCAAACCCTCCATAAGAGCTGCTTCCAGCATGCTATAGTTTAGTTCCAGCCCTGTATAAACACTTTTCTGTCAAAATAAAGAATGCAAAAGAAGTGCTGCACGGGGTATAGGGTTCTTGTCTCGGTGCTCTTTGGGTGCAAGGGATGATTCAACTCGTAAGAATAATAGTAGTCCAAGGCACTCGAATCTTATTCAAAAAGTTTTAAAAAGCCTTTATTTCCTTATAGCCATGATGAAATAAAGGCTTTTTAAAACTTTTTAAATAAGATTTTTCTGTCAGTTTGAACCACAAGACTTTGATTAGGGCAGGTGTTTGATTAGATGTGGAACTAAACTCTGCAGGAAACTAGCACTGTGGCCCAATTGACATAATATTTGCCCTAAAATATTATACAATAATAGTTCAGAACAGTATACTACTCCATTTCTGCAGTATATAGTGCAGAATATGCTAGCCCTGTTTATCAAAAATGAAACAAATGTGATTAGCTAAATGTTAAGTCTAAAGCAAGGTTGCACTTCATGTATTTTTTTATGTACTAGTCTAAACCTTAAGTATTACATTGGATTTTATGCTAATGAATTTAGCTCCTCCTAGCCTTGAAATGCAAAAAGAAACAATATACTACAATGTTATTTCGCTAACGTTCACATGCAAACAGAGACGATATGCGATAAGGTTGTTTATTGATGGCATTCACATGCAAGCGGAAATAATATGCGATAAGTTTGTTTAGTTCATTTTAATGTTAACGTGCAAATGGAAACAATAAGCAATAAGGTCGATTAATGAATGCTAACATTCACATGCAAGCGGAAACAATATATGATAAAATCACTAAGTTAATGCCAGCGCTCAAAAGTAAAAAGAACATTTGCAGTAAGGTCGCTCTGGTAATGCTAACATTCACATGCAAACAATATGTGATAAAGCCCTTTAGCTAATGCTAACTCTTAAAGGTAAACAAACAATTAGTAATAAAGTCGTTTCAATAATGCTAATGTTCACATGCAAATGGAAATAATATGCGATATGTTCGTTTACTGAATGCTAATATTCACATGCTAATGGAAACAATGCAATGGTTGTTTAGTACATGTTAACGTTCACATGCAAATGGAAACGATGCGATAATGTCGTCTAGCTAATGCTAGCTAGCGTTCAAATGCAAACAGAAACAAAATGTGATAAAGCCATTTAGCTAATGCTAACAATTAAAAGTAAACATACAATTTGTAATAAATTGATTTTGTTAATTCTAACGTTTGCATGCAAATGGAAAAATGTTCATTTAGTGAATGCTAACATTCACATGTGAATTGAAACAATGCATCATCTAGCTAATGCTAACGTTCACATGCAAACTGAAACAATATGCGATAAAGCCATTTAGCTAATGCTAATGCTTAAATGTTTTGTTTTTTTCTCGGTTATTTAAGTGCATCATCCGGGTATTTAAAGTGCACTTTTTCTTTTTGAAATTTTCAGTGGGAACACACTACTCACACTATTTATACTACAAAACGTCATAGAATAGTGCATAAGTATGTGATTTAGGACACATCTTATGTGATATGATTGTTTAGTGAATGCTAGCATTACAATTCAAACGGAAACAATGCAATAAGTTAATCTAGCTAATGTTAATGTACATGTGCAAACATAAACAATATGCAATAAAGCCATGCTAATGCTTAAATGTAAACAAACAATTTGTAATAAGGCTGTTTTAGTAATGCTAACATTCACATGCAAATGGAAACAATGCAATAAGGTAATCTAGCTAATGCTAACGTTCACACGCAAACCGAAACAATATGTGATAAGTCATTTAGCTAATGCTTAAATGTAAACAAACAATTTTTGATAAGGCTGTTTCGGTAGTGATAATGTTCACTTGCAACTGGAAACAATATGCAATTTGTTCATTTACTGAATGTTAACATTCACTTTCAAATGGAAACAATGTGATAAGGTTGTCTAGTTACATGCGAACAGAAACAATATGCGATAAGGTCATTTAGCTAATGCTAATGTTGCAACGCAAATAGAAGCAATGAGATAAAATGTTCTGCGACACTGTCTCCCAATACTGGTGTTCTGTATCGCGTACCTTGTCAGTGTCGTGCGCTTTGCTTGGCCATTTGTTGTGATAAACAGGAAAGTGTGTTCAAGCGCCAGCAAAACAATGTAAAGAAATACTCTTTGTGAGAAGCAGTCAATCAGCAGAAGTTAAAAGCAGCTTGTAAGTGTATTTATTTCTTGTCTCAGTGTTTAGCGCAGTTGTCGTTGCTAGGAAACACTTGTTTTGTTTACTGTGTTGTTTTCATTTAAATGTTTAGTTTTGAAATGTTGTTGTATGCATTTGTCATTTTTATTTAATTTCTTTTATTTTCTTAAATGTGTATATATATAGTATTTATAGAGTTTTAGCTTTTAGTTTTAATTACTTTTTCTTATTTGTAAGTCGCTTTGGATAAAAGCGTCTGCTAAATGACAAAGTAAAAGTAAAGTAAAAGTGTTCAGTCCTACAACATACTCCAAAGTATGTATGTATTTTTAGTGCAAGTATGCTAATTGAGACGCTGCCGTTGATTAGCTAGTTCAGGTGTTTGATTAGCCAGATCTGAACTCTGCAGGAAGGTAGATCTCCAGGAGCATGTCTGCTCTACAGCATTGTGCAAAAATAGACCATGATTACCACCAATGGTGAAGCAGATTTGCTGTAGGCTACGATGTTTGTTTGAAATAAACATCCGCTAGGAGGAATCTGCACAGGCCTTTCGCGTGAAAGCTGCCGTTTCAAAACAACACGCGCAACAAATGCAAGCACACTTACGGCACAAATGACTCTGGGTTGTTTTGAATAAATCAGGCTATTGATTTATTGACTTATGATTGTTTTAAAAGGATTGCGGCATGGCTGATGTATTAAACGTGTAAATATCCATTACTCGTAATGGATCGCAAGCCATTCGGGTGAAAAGAAAGAGGCTGGGTGTTCATAGACACACTTAAACCCAAACATCCTGTACTTTTACGCCTCCTGGCAATGAACACCTTCCACCCCTCACGGCGACGGAGTCTGGCCCCGAAAACTCGCCCGGTTTCCTGCGAGAGCCCACAGCCGGCCGTTAATGAGAGAGAGAGAAAGAGAGCATGTCAAGAAGTGGATGCTTTCTGCTGAGCGCCATCTGGAAAAGGCGAGCTAGATAAACAAGAACGCTGCTCGTATCCCCTCCTCACACACATGCACACGTACACACACAAAGCCTTTTGGACTGTCAGGGATTCTGGCTTATCAATTTCCAGCCAGATACAAACCCAAAGATGAGAAAATGCACAATAGCAGGAGCGAGCGAGCGAGAAATAAACGAGAAATGCAGGTTTTCAGGTGACAATGGCCCGACCTAAAGTGATGATGGCTGGGAATTTTTTTTCTCCTCAAAGGCCTTTTTGGATTTCAATCTGGTCAAACTTCACCACACAACACACATGTTAAATGGAAAACGATGAGATCCAACATACAGTCACAGACAAAAGAGGCTGTAAAAAAGGAGACCTCGATGGCACGGTGGAAATCACGCAGCAGAAAGTATCACATTGAAGAAAAGGGTTCGTGTGAACCTGAAAATGCCTTCAGGTGTAAGTGTGAAGCGGACAGGAAGCCAAGCTGACATCAGTGACATGTGACACCTTCAGAATGAACAAGAAACCACCTGAAACATAAACATTTAAGGCCACTTAAACTCTACAATAGACATATTTAACTGGACCAACAGAAGTAGATGGCATTACATGATTTTTTTTTTTTTTTAATAAGTAAAAAAAAAAAAAAATGAACAGAATATTTATATTTATTGTATAATTGTTTATAAGATGTTATTGTAATATTTAAAAAAAAAAATGTATGTTGTATTACAAAAATTTTGTTTAGCATAATTTCTCTTTTTAACCAACTTGCCCAGAAATTATATGAAATATAAAAAATAAATATTAAAAACCCTAATTAAATAAATCTACTCTATAATAAAATGTATCAATATATTTGATGTTGGGAATTTACAACTACTGCTACTACTACTAAAAAAAATGAGAAAAACATAAGAAAAAATAATCAATTAAAAATTAAAGAAAGAATAAATTGATTAAAAATAATAAAATGCATATAATAAAACTAAATAATACATTTGATGTTGGGAACTATAACTACTGCTACCACAAATAAATATAAAAATTAGGAAAAAAAATAATAATAATTTTAAAAGAATTACAAATGTAATTAAATAAACAAAATAAATTATAAAATAAGAAAACAAAATAAATAATACAAATACATTTTTTTTATAAAAAAATATAAAAATAATAAAAAATAAATGAATAAAAATAGAAATTAAACATTTAAAGTCCTCATTCTAGTACACCTTCAAAACAGATCTAACAGTATAAGAAAGAGATGACACACTCCGTCCACTCACACACACACACACACACGACCACGTTCTCTAGCATCAGCTGACCGGTGCTGTTCAAGCACTGGGGCTCAGGTGGCAGGTGAGATCTGGAGGTGTTTGACAAATAAAGGCGGTCAGATAACGGCAAGCCAGCATCTCCCAGAAGAGGACTGGACGGGGAGGAACCGGGCGGCTGTCCATTTGCATTGAATCACAGCTGAAGAGTTTGACCTGATTACTAACCTGCGTGTTCAGCCAGAGCTCTGAGACGCCACAGAAGCTCTGATCAAAACCACAAGACAGCGGAGAACAGCGACACTGAGCTGCAACTTTGTTTGGATATCTTTTACTGAGAAGATCAGAAACGGATGAGATAACGTGAAATCACAGCGCTTGAGGACACGTCTGTTGTCGACGCACGGAGATTCCATCAATCTCCACGCAAATAAAAACTAATTACAGCTCAACACACACAATGGCTGGATTCCAATTTGCAAACATCTACCAAGTATGAAAAGTACTTGCTGGTCAAATTCATATCCAATGTAAATATAAATTGTAAATAAAACCAACAATTAAATTTAAAAATACAATTTCATTTAAAAAAAAATAAATAAATAAAAAATAAGTAAATAAAAGATAGAAAAAATAAAATAAAATAAAAATAAATAAAAATAAAAATAAAACCAAGTAAACAATAAAATAAAAGCTAAATAAATAAACGCTTTTTAGCTTCACCATGTTGCATTAATTTTTTTAGGTAAATATTGCCATTTATTACTGTATGCCGGTATGAATAAAAATAATTAAATAATACACTTAAACATTAATAAAAATAAATAAAAATAAAATATAAAAACAATATAATAAAAAATACAAAATGACTTTTACATTACGTTTTACTGTTTTATTTCTTCCATGTAACAAAAATCACACTTTTAAGCATTTTTTAGAGAAACTACTAAATATTTAGATGAATATCATTAAAAGAATGAAAAATATTAAGATTCAATTTAAGCCCTAGTAATTCTTGTCCAGAAAGCATGGAAATAGTATGCAATCTGCCCATGATTTGAGCACTAATCCTAATCTTGCCTACTTTAAAGTATGAATGGTTCACAAACTGGGATTGATCCACACACACACACACACACACACACACACACAGTGACCTAAAAATGAAAATCATGTGGCGCTGATCACAAGCATCTCATTTTTTGGTATGTATTTTTGTTGTTGTTGAGGAAAGGTCGTGTGGTGTCTGGTTTACACAACATCCTCTCACGGCATGATATTACCAGAGAGATAAAGAGCCAGCATTCATTTTTAATGTCAGAAATGTAATGCATTATGAAGAGTCCAAACACACACACATAGAAACAGAAACGCACACCTCATTAAGCCGTGCAGGAAACTACTCTGATATCCCTGAGCCTGTGTGAGATCCGCCGTGCCACGAGACTAATGCCACTAATCGTCTGTCCGGAAAGCTCACGGATACCCTCAGGTAATGGGGCAGCACCTCTAGAGATGGCAGTCCTGCTGGGGAAATCATTTGTGGAGGTCACAGTTACATTGGCTACAATGAGAGCGATGCGACAAAACCAGACTGACTGCGTTATAATCAACGACAAACTGCAGGCTTGTGACGCACTTCATCACACCTTGATTGATGAATGTTTGGGAATCCTGCTGGAAACAATTATTATTAATCAAATGAACATTTTCTAAGTCCCGCCCCCGTGGTTACTGCTGCTAATTACAGAGCAAACCATAGGAATGAACTTCATCTATTATGACATATCAGTTTGATCCACAACATGAACTTTTTAAATATGTATTTCAAGTTTTAAGGTTTGGAAAAGAAAAAAGAAATCTATAAATACAATTAAATAAATATAGATATATAAAAAGGAAATATATAAATAATAAAAAATTGTAAATGTATAAATAATAATAAAATGTATAAATAAAATAAAGGAAACACAAATTAATAATGAAAATATAAAAATTTATATAACAAAAGTGGAAATATAAGAATAAACAGAATAGGAAATATAAGATTAATATAACAGTGGAAATATAAAAATAATAAGTAAAATGGGAAATAAAAAATTAATAATGAAAATATAATTACTATATCAAGCGGAAGTATAAAAATATTAAAGATAATATATAAATAAATCAAATATAGGGAATAATGGACAGACAGACAGATAGATAGACTCTAAAATATGCTGGGTTATTTTTAACCCAAATGCTGGGTTCAGCTTGTTGGGTCATTTTATTGGGTTATGTTTCTTTTTTTTTTACCCAGGTGCTGGGTCATTTTTAACGCTGGGTTATTTTTTTTCTACCCAACCACTGGGTTAAGCTTGTCTCCGATGAAACAACCCAGCTGCTGAGTTACAGTTAGTGCGCAGGCTTTTTGAGTCCTCTACAGGAGAGAGCGGTTCACAACGCCGCCGATTTGGTGCAGTCCTTCAGCGAAATACAGATTGTATACATTTTATTTCATTTATAAAATCTTTACTGTGCAGTAAATATTATTATTTTACGCAACGCAACATAAGGACGAGATTTCAGTCAGCTGCGTCAGCAGCCGTCACTTCGCATGATGGAAACGCCTTTTGCCTTGCATAACATAAATAGATTTTATTCGTTGTAGTACTGAGTTTAATTGAATTTGATGTAAAATATGTTCTCTAATCTCGGTACTGTTTGTTTACGGGCAGGTTCTGGAGTCAGTCGTGGCATCTTTCTTCTACGAGTGTAACGCGAGGCCGCGGTCTAAAGTTCGCAGCTCCCCCGCGAACAGCAGCCCTTCACCGGCTCTGATTGCGGCGACACACCGGCACAAGAATTAGCGCTATTTCAGTAAAAAGTTATTACAGAGAACAGTTGAATACACTTAAAAATGTAACATTTAAAAGTAGCATTTTAATTTATGTCTACAATGCTTGTTAAACATAGTAATATTGTAAACTATGCTGTATTCACCCAAATAAATTATTGTATTTTGTCTATGTGTTCTTGCTTAATAATAAATGTTCATCTTTTGATTATTGTTGTTGCCTCTAGCAATTCTGTGTGTTTTTTTTCCCAGTCCATTTTAAGCCAGCAATATAATTTCTAAACAATTGTTGACTTAAATAAAACAACCCAGCATGTTTCGTAAAAACATTTAACCCAAATGTTAATAAAATGTCAAAATAACCCATCATGTGTTCTGTCCAACATTTACCCAGCGCTGGGTTGCCAAATAACCCAAGTTGGGTTGTTTTTAAGCATTTTTCCAGCTTTTTTTAGATAGATAGATAGATAGATAGATAAAAAATATTTTACCATATTTTCAGATAATTTTAATAAAATTGTTTAAAACAGTCCAAACACAAATATCCTCTATAGACTTACATTAGAAAAGTATTTTAGAAGTAGAAAGTAGAGAAGTATTTTCAGGATTTAGTTTTTGTTTTCCAGTAAAAACCTCATTTAAAACATAAAAATGACAACCGTCTTTGTTTAGATTTGAATCTAAAATAACACTCATTCTATGCAATTTCGCTTCTCAACAATAATCTACATATTTTTACTTTGAATACAAGACAAAAAAATCCTCATGATTAAAAAGCACAACATCTGGAAAGCATCAGCTTCTATTTTAAGCACCATATATGCATAAACATCTGATAAACATATTAACAAGTCACAAATATTCAAAAACATCTGTTAAAATGTCGCTCTAACATTCGACAGGGAACCTTTCGTGGTGATAAACCCGATATAATAAAACAAGCTGTCTAAACCGGGGCTTCGTTAAATAAAACGAAAGCGTTCACGTCACAGACTCTGTTACATGCAACGCTGCAGAAAAAACACAGCACTTTAATCCTGTTGACGGTATTATAAAAACATATAGAAATGTCAGGGCCTGTCGACATGGTTCAGCGCCCAGGTGTCTGGAAAAGTGATTCTTGTCCTGAATGAAATGATTTCTGCACAAGCTAAATACATTGTACTCGTGCTTTTCTTCAGAGGGATTTGGAAGTTTTAACTTGGTGGCAGGTGGCAGCGGCCGTCGCTGGCAGCCTGTCGAAATGTTGCCATGACTGATGGCATGTAATCCCAGTACAGCGAACACGTTCCTCTGCATCTGGAGACAAACAGGTAAAGATCTGCTCGCCTCAGAGCTGCTTCGGGATTTGCACTGACATCAGAATGAGTTAAAGGCAAAGTGTGCCTTTTTGGAATGGTAAAATACTAAAATACCATTTAAATGCATAGAAACAACTACAAGTAAGCAGTTCTTGAGGTGTGTAAACACTGGGGCGCCTTCAAAAACTTTGCTCTGACATACCCAATCACATTAGTTGAGGGCGGAGCTATCTGTTTGTTCAACCAATAGTAGGGATGCACCGATACCGATACTGGTATCCGTATCGGGCCCGATACTGCGCTCCTGTACTCGTACTCGTAAAAATGCCCCAATACCAAACAGCATGTGAATAGAGCTGTGTCCAGAAAAAGAAACACTGAAAACAGAACAACAGAGAGAAGAATGGAGGTAACACTGAAAACAGAACAACAGAGAGTAGAATGGAGTTATTAGAGATTAAGGATGTCTATGAAGTACATGTAAGTAAATAATATAATGTTAAACATTCAATATTCATGCCTGTATAGCGAATGTGCCCGAGCTGATAAGCAGATGAGCGCGCTGAGTGGATTGAGCGCAGCTGCACAGATGCGCGAGCTTGTCGAGTGAATATCTCACAGACATCACTGGAAAGTTTGTAGTTCGGTCGGATATGTCAAAAGCAAGTAAGTAAAACAATGCACAAGTTACTAAAGTTATTTGACGGTAAGGAGAGCAAGAGAGAGAGAGAGAGTCCGAGAGCGCGCACTTCTGTTGCATGATCTTGATTGCTGTTCGCTCCATTAGCGCATGCATTTGGATTAAAACTAAATCGTAAAGATAAAACAAACAAAAATTATAGGGGCATTCACTATAAATAGCATTTATTTTAAACGTCAAGCATACACAACTTTATTTAATGCAGAAGTGAAACTAGCAGACTGGGTGAAATGCGCTAGGCTGTAAGGCCCAATATTTTTTTAAAAATTACAAATGCTGTGAAAATACAGGTATAGGTATCGGTATCGGCGATGGCGAGTACCAAAAATGAAAGTATCGGTATCAGACTCGTTCTGTAAAAAGTGGTATCGGTGCATCCCTAACCAATAGGAGATGTTTGAGAAAACTGTCTGGAAAGAGTCATTATTTTTACAATTGGCAATGAAATTAACACAATTCTCCTTTAATGTCATCGCAAAATTTAATCTTTCAAGTCATTAAAGTCAAAGATCTGCTAAAATGAGCATTAATTGTTATGATTAAGATTTTTTTTTACATTTTTGAAATAGGTCTCAATCTCAGCAAGGCTACGTTTATATGTTTAAAAATACCGTAAAACAGTAATATTGTAAATCATAAAACTTAAAAGAATTGTTTTTTAAAATTTATATATAACATTTAAAAATGTCATTTATTTCTAATATGCTGATTTGGTGGTCAATTATTATTCATTCTCATTCTCTGTGAAAAACATACACAACTTCACAACTGTTTTCAACATTGATAATAATCCAGAAATATTTATTGAGCAGCAAATCAGCATATTTGATTTCTGAAGGATCATGTGACACTGAAGACTGGGGAAATGATGCTAAAAATTCAGCTTTGCATCACAGGAATAAATGACATTTTTAAATAAATTACAATAGAAAGCAGTTATTTAAAATTGTAATAATATTTCATAATACTGCTGTTTTTAAGGTATTTTGATCAATTAAATTTGGCGAGTAAAAGATACTTTCAAAAACATTTAAAAAACACTTTTTGACAGGTAGTGCACATCAAACGTTAGTTAAAAAGCATGCCATCTGGAAAGCATAAGCTAAATCTATTTCTAAAAGTCATATTTGTATAAAACCATTAGATCGGCAACTTAAAAAGTATGGATTGCACTCTTAATCTTAAAAATGTCACATTGAAAACTCCTAAATGTTGTTCTAACAGCCAAAAGGGAATGTTTTAGCAATATACTGCTGATGGAATCATTTTCTAAAAAAAATCATCAAAATAAAAGTGCACACATTAAATACACATTTCAACATGGTACGTGTGCAGTAAAAGGTGCTGTTGAATCATAAACAAGAACTACCTGAAAATCCAGTTGAATATAAATATTTGTGAAAACCATTATGCACTAAAAGTATGTTTTTTAATGCATTGCAATGCATTGCAGTGCACCACTAGTGGGACCAAACGGAATTGCAATTAATTTGTGTGGACGGTACGACTGTGCTGGACTAGTTTTAAAGCCTTTTTTTTTAGAGGTCCACTTGATGCCGCTGCTAGCAAAATCACACCCTTAAACTGTGCTCTTTATATCACAGCCTTTCACCTGTTTTAAATTACTTTATATTTAAATACATTTTTCCCTCCTGAGATCTTCATTTTAGCACAAAGGCCATTATACCATCCGTTTTGTAATTTCTGCAGCTGCGTCTAACAGCCAGCCATAATTAACGTCAGCGTCCAACTACTTAATTCTCCGAATGAATCAGCATTTGATCATTATGCCCCTACAGAACACATTCAATCCACAGATGCCTAATAATGACTCAGCTTTCTACAGAAATAACATTTATAATGCAAACACAAGAGCTTCCTCTCCACTTTCCCATGGTTTGGGTGGTTTAAGGTTAGCCTAAAACCTACCCAAAAATCCACCTAAAGGAGTCGAACCACAGAAAACAGGATCAATTATTTTTCTCTTTTGAAGGAAAAGAGATGAATGTTCCACACAGACATATTCTTACGTTCAGCACTGCAATTGTGGAAGTTGCAAAACCACAAAGTTCCGCAAATACAGACTTGAAAAGGATGGAGAAGCATGAAAACATGAAAGGAGATCTGAAATCACTCTGAAATGCAAAGGAACAAATCAGGAACACTGCATATCAAATCTGAGACAAGATAGCAACATGACAGAAACGTGCCATCAAACAAAAGCCAAATGCATTTCTGATTGGCACACTGTAATACTCAATATGATGACTGTAGGAATGGAAGCCCCACCTTCTAGTTAAAAGAGCCAATCGTGTGTTTGTTTATTCTAGAACACACATGCAAATTAGCTTGACCAGCTTGAAAAATACTGTTATTTTGTTATTTGTGCATAAGGTGCACAATTTATGTTGTATGTTCATATTTGTGTTAATATTTTACAAAAATGCAACCTTTAAATTTTTTATGTTTGCAACAAATATTTAGATATACTGACCTCATGTTAAACATAATCGCTGACAAAACATCTATTGTTAAAATCTCACGCATAAAAAACCAATAGCAGTCTAAACAGAAAAAAAAAAATCAGGATTTAAGAAAAAAATCAAGAAAAGGAAAAAGACAAAAAATAAGAAAAATCAGATAATAATAAAACATAAAAAATAAAATGTTTCTTAATTATAACTTTAGAATTTAAAAAAAGAAAATGAGTAATAACATAAAAAATATTTTTTTTTTTTCAACTTTCTCGTTAATTATTCTCATTCTATAATATTATTTATTTTTATCTTTTGTATTTATTTTGTGTTGTATGGTTTATGTTTTGGCTGCTCATGCAAACCAATTTCCCTGCGGGGATTAATAAAGTTTATCCTATCCTATCCTATCATTCATTTATTTCAAGAACCATTTTTATTTTGTAAACATGCATACAAAGCCTTAAAAATATGGCATATTCAGATTTTTTTCCCATTTGAAATGTTTTTTTTATTGTAATTTTTAGAGCCTGACCAATATGGGTTTTTGGGGGCCGATACCGATATTAGGGGGTAAAAACCCGCCGATAATGATATATCGGCCGATATTCTTTGTACCGCCTGGAACTCCTGGACCCCGGAGGCTATCGATGTGGGGGTACACTCGATTCGGCGTTCGAGAGGGTTCCTCGAGCTGAAGGGATCCCCCGAATTTGGTGCGGATCCGCCACGCCGTTACGGAGATATGGCCGTTCAAAGTTTCAATGGTATTCCATACACTTAAGCTTTAAAGCATTTCATCCAGGTCGCCAGTAGCAAACAATGGAGCGCACTCTGCTGGACAGACTACGTAATTACACAATTTACAAGCATTTTATTTGCGTTTTATGTTCTGTAAAAAAAAAAAGTTCATATCGGCGGCATATTCGCCAATACCGATATATCTGTGACAGGCTCATATCGGCCGATAAAATCGGCAAAACGATATACCGGTCAGGCTCTAGTAATTTTACAAACAGGTAACAAGATGGCCACTGATTGAACTGACTTGCCTTACATAATGCATTCATTTTTAAATCGTTTTTGTCAATAAGTAGCTTTCTAAAAACAAAAATGTAATACTCTCAGTTCCAATTAGCATATTGTACTATAATGAAAACGTTTTCATAAAAGTTAGCTCATTTTGTTAAAAAATCAATGTAAAAAAAATTTAGAAAAATGTCAGTAGAATCCATTAACGACAAACAAGCCCAGAAAAGTACTGCTTTTTTTCATTACCTGCACAAATTTGCGTAGGAAACCCTGTGCAATCTGATTAAAACTTGGAAAATGGACTTAAACTTGAGCTGAGAGTACACAAAGCTGAGAGTACACTTTGACTAGCTAAAACCATTATCAAATTACCCAAAATATTTAATAAACATAAGGAGAGCAGAAATCTTTGAAAGACAGCTGTTCCAATTCTCCCAGGTTCAGATTCCTGTTTGCCTACATACAAGCAACGGATGCTTCCATCCTGAGTAGCATTGTCTGTGCATGTGTCATGGCAGTGCAGTGTGAAACAGATCTAACATGTACTGAGGATGACAGGAGAGACAGAGATGCCAGACCAGGTTGAGGTGTTTTCACTGAGATGTTTGCCTCTCATACCAACGTTCCTCACGGCAGAATTTCATTCCAAATGCAACAAGAGCCAGAAAACAAGCCAGGATTCAGGCAGACTTTCACCCTCACCTCTCATTAGAGAAGCAATATTGTTGTAAACGAGAGAGGCGTGTTTGCAGCATTAATATGAGGAGAAATAATCTGATTTATTGGCCCACAGCTACAAATTATCACCAGCCAGGAACGGAACACAAATCGCTATTTCAGGAAGGAGTAGGACACACACGCTGACAAAAGCCGCTCTAATTGATATTCCGAACTGACTTTGTTAATTAAAGCGCTGATTATTGTGCCAAATGGGTCATGACAACTGGAGGCGATGGCTTGTCCTTTAAAAGCAATTGTTAAATTTGTAACAAATTGTCTCCGTTCCCAAGAGTCCTTATCGGAGGTGACGTGACGAGTAAAGGAAATACTGTGCTCTCAAAGATCCACCTCAAAGAATTCACTTTAAAACCACTTTAATGTACCAAAAGCCAACTTCATATTCAAATATGCCTGTTCCTAGTGTAAAGTATGCAAAAAAAACAGTACATCAAATGACTATACTAGTGTGGTTGTCACATGACAATGTCATCATGCATGGTGAATCTAGTACGTTTGGACTGTATTCATACTGCACATCTGCATACTTTTTATTATTAAAATTAGAAAAGAATGTTTTTCATCAAATGCAGCACATAGTCAAAATATGCAAGTTCGGCCACTGCTCAGGTCTCATTTCTAAACATCTTTTAAAACATTTTATTTAGTATTTAGTGTCTAAAACATTTGATTTCAGATTTTTTGTCAACTAAACTAACCAAGGATTTTTATTTATGCATCTCAGTTTGAACTATCAAGATGTTACCGATTTCAGCAATCCATTTGTGGGGGGGAAAAAAAAACTTGTTTTCCATAATTCTGACTTTATACATTAAAGGTGCAACAGGTGATTGTCTTCAAAAACATTTTTTGTTATGCTGGTTGAAAGTCTCTTCACATCCCGATAGCAATCATTAAGTTAAGTGGTCTAAATGTATGTATATGCATTTATATATTCTGTGGAAGGTGAAGGACCAAGAAATGTTTGTCCAATCAAAACGCTCATTCCGAGCATTTTGATTGATTTTCCTACCTGCCTGTCAACATATGTATTAGCATACCTCTGCTAGTGTTGGGCGATATGCTCAATTTTCATATCGTCCTATCATCAGCCTGTGAGATCGCCGATACGCGATATTATCGTACTAATTTATGTAATTATTTACTTAGTTTCATTGCGGGAAAGTGAACCAACTCCAGCGTAAGGCTAAAAGCAGCCTAATGTTTTTAATATGACTGAATTTGTATTTAACATGATAACAAATTAATAGAAACATCGTAAGTTACTAATTATAATGCTTAACATTTCCTCAGTTATTCAAAAAGCAGCTACAGAAAACGAGCAAAGAACATTACATTACCAAAGAACATCATCACAAGCTCAGTCTAGCGCGTTATGCACTTTAAAACACTCCCATTAAAATCAGTGAATCTACACTGTATGATGAATAAATCTCTCATACTTACATCGCACGTAGATCTGCACTTTGTTGTTTATGATGAGAGAATTCGCAAGTCAGAATTTAGTCAGCGCGCGCTGAACAGAACTCCGCTGTTTCAGACTCATCTGAACGCCTCTGATTGCCCATTGCATTCATAAGCTCAGCATAATTGTGTGTGATTGGTTAGAACGCGCAATACTGTAAAAACGCGGAAAAGAAATATATTGCAACCAATAAGTCCTAATATTAATTAGATAGTATTACTAGCCTGATAATAATAATAATAATAATAACAATAATATTAATAATAATAATAATCGTCTTGCTATCGTCAAAGGCATCAGCCACAGGAGATATCTGACTATCTCTGACTATCTCTACTATCGTCTATTGGCACAACCCTAACCTCTGCGCACCCTGTTGGCGCAGAGAGGATACGTCATCAGCGCGTTAACATATGCTATGCAGACAGAGCGAGAATGGCAGGCAAACATCAACAATCTGATCTTCCTGCCTGGTATTGTAGTACTTTTACTAACTGTACTATAAAGTTTTCTCACCGGTGAATGACACATGATGTATTGTAGTAATGTTGTCTCTGGTCGTCTGGTCTGTATTTGCAGGGAGGGTGGGACATTCGCTTTCAGTGCTATCAGGCTAAAGTTAGCATTTTCCAAGATCTCCTACTGCACCTTTAAGTAAAATGTGGCTTTATATCTTATTTTCACTTTATGACAGAAACAAACTTTCATGTCACCCTTTCCCATTTTTACATTTACAACAAATGTGTTTGGAAGTGGATACTGACCTCATGGTAAACATAATCGGTGACAAAACGTACAAAAATGTACCGCTTATGAAAAACCTACACAAATTTGCATTAATAATATGGTGACTAATATGAATGTGCTAGAAAAAGTGACAGAGGTCAGAACAGGAAAAAAAAAATCAGGTAAGAAAAAAATCATTAAAAAGGGGGAAAAAAATTCTGAGAAATCAGATAAATTAAGTAATTAATTAATAAATAAAGGTGTCCTTGTTACGTATAATTGTACATGTAAGTACTGAGTAATATTAATTAACTATATGTACTTGCTATATAGTTAAGGTTAGGGTTTAGTTTAGGGTTACTTCCATGTAATTATGCATAATTTATTGTATAAGTACATGTAACGTGTAATAAGGACACCTTAAAATACCATAATCTGATTTTATTATAATTTTCTAATTAAGAAGAAAATTAAATTTATAATAAAAATAATAATGATAATGTCACAAGTTGCATACAGAGCCTTAAAAAAGCAGCATGATATAACGTTTTATTCCTATCTATAGCACAAACCGCCTGAGACTTGTTAAATATTAAAGTTTATAAAAAAAAACTAACATAGTGATCCTTGTCATAACTAATAAACATAGAAAGCTTTCCAATATTCAAGAGCTTCACTTTTCTCATTGTTGAGTAAACTAAAGCAAAGATAGGCATCTTCAGTACGAGGTCTCTAATGGAATCATCAGGCAGATGACTCGCCTCTCGCTCTCAAAGAGTATGTAGTTAGTGAGAGAGTTAGTATTGGGTGGCCCGTCTACAGTTTGGCCTCAAGCCTTTCTTTTATTGGCCTCTGAGAGCGAGAGAGAGACACAGAAAGAGGCTAACGCTAAGATAAAATGTTGCGTTCAGAGCTTGTTTTTGAGGCCGAGCGACACAGAGGACATTCAGAGAGCTTAGTTTGAGCACTTGACGTAAATAAAAAACATGCCCGGCTTTTGATAAAACCACTGGACGAGATGAGACGAGAGTGGTGGTTTGATATGAAGCGGGGGTATCCGTGCCCTTGTCCTGCGACCGTGACTCCACGCGGTCATCACTGGAGGAAACAACTCCCCACTCGGTGCTGGAAAGAGATGAGACGGTCGCTGTCAGCAGGGGTCCAGACCCCCCTCAACCGGCTCTACTAATCACAACAGTTAGATTGGCGCCTCCACGCGTCCAGTACCTGGTAACGAGATCGCTTCCTTTGACACGCCAGCGCGCCTGAGGGAAATGTGCGGCAGACACAAACATGCTCTAATGCGCTTCCGCACGTGCTCGGCTCAAGGATGGTCCGTCTCGTTGAGGCGAGGGCCGCGGAGACGCAGGTGAGATTGGATCGAGACTGAATTATTGATCAGCTAACAGATTTAGCGATGAGAAATTCATGGATCCGTCTGCTACATACTCCCCCCTCGGGCTGGGGAACAAAAACCTCGGACGAAGAAAGAATTCACAGGATTTATAAAAGCAAAAAGAAATTGGGATTGTGAACGTGTGAGCTAATACTCGGGTAAACAAAATCGATCGGCGTTGTTGTGAATGAAAACAGCAGCCCGATGTTTAGCTCCAGCTTTCAGACACAGCTCTTGTCGGTCGAAATCGAATCCTCAGGTCTTAAAACCTATCAGCGAGAGAAAGGTCTTGCCACTGGGTTCGACAGGGGGGATAGCCACACCATTAGCCTCTCCACCGCAATTACTTCTGGAGTCGCTGCGTTATTTTTAGTTAGTCACTTAAAGCGCGTGCTTATAGAAGCCATTTAACTCAGCAGGGGTTTTGACCCTTGTACTTAAAAGATGGAACATTGTGGTAAAAATCAAAAGTGCTTCACAAAGCATCTGTTTGTCTGGGGCTCGTGAACGAGTCCTCAGGCTAAGCTCTGGTCACTCTCTCAGTCACTGACTGCATGTCACACAGCGCCAACGTTTTGTTTAATGAGCTTACAGGAGATTTCTAACGAGATCTGGTGTCATTGAGGAAAGCGGCCAGCGCAAACCCAATTTGGAGGTTGAATTTGTGCCACAAATCCAGCCGGTTCCTTGTTCGGTTACTTTAAATTGGTGTGGAGTTTGTTAAAAGTGCCTATGGGAAAGAACAACTGCAAATGAGATCCCTGTAATATCGCAAACATTTCTCTGAGATTCTCTAGAGAGCAAATGCAGACTTTTATAATGAGAACAAGGCCCTGTAATCTAACATTTTCTTCGGATGAGATCTGAACAATGTCTTTGCCAAGATGAAAACATCGGAGATCTCAATAGGAACCCAAATACTTCATCAAATTCAATACCAAATAAATCGCAATAACTCCAAAAAGCTACTGTCAGTGATATGTCTTAAATCCAATACCAAATAATCTCAATAAATCCAAAATGCTACTGTCAGTGCTATGTCTCAAATCCAATAACCAAATTAATTTTCCAAAATTTTCCAAGATGCAAATGTCAAGAATCTTAATATGAACTCAAATACTTCATCAAATCCAATACCAAATCATCTAAAAATCTTCAAAAAGCAACTGTCAGTGATATGTCTCAAATCCAATACCAAATTAATTTTCCAAAATTTTCCAAGAAACAGACATTAGAGATCTTATGCTACTGTCAGTGCTATGTCTCAAATCCAATAACCAAATTAATTTTCCAAAATTTTCCAAGAAACAGACATTAGAGATCTTAATATGAAATATAATCAAATCCAATACCAAATAATCTCAAACTTTTTCAAGAAGAAATTGTCAGAGATCTCAATATCAACTCTAATACTTCATCAAATCCTATACCAAATAATCTCAAAATCTTCAAAAAGCAACTGTTAATGATACGTCTCAAATCAAATTCTCAAACTTTTCCAAGAAGCAAATGTCAGAAATATCAATATGAACTCAAACACGTCTCATCAAATTCAATACCAAATAATCTCAAACTTTTCCAAGTAGTAAATGTCAGAGATCTCAACATGAACTCAAGTCTCAAATCCAGTACCAATCGTAAATCTTTTCAAGCAAACATCAGATATGAACTCAGATACAATACCGAATGATCTTAGCTGCAATTCGTATTCATTTTCTAACTCTAAACTCTTACTGTATGTCAATAATAGTCTCATTGTGACCTTTTCTTTTTTAAAGAAGAAACAGAGCTGAGATTCAATAAGACCGAACCAAGAACTCCATTAGTACTTACAAGGGTACATCGAATACTCATAACACACATATTTCAAATCCACAGAAGCATCTAACACAGATTTCAAGTCATAAAAAGGTGTTTTTTTGTCTTGTCAAACAACCTGAATTCCAAGAACAGCAGTGAAGAAAGTCTCAACTTGAGAAAATCCCATAATCACCTCAGATTCAAATTTCTCACACTAAAACCCTGAGCATGTCTGAGAGGAGACACAATATATTGTGGATTATGGTGAAGTATCATCCACCCCCAGACCAATAAAAGCATCTCCGCAGGAAAACCGAGGAACTTCAGGTGAAGCTTCTGACTTATGTTCACCAGCAGTGTTCGATACGTTTTCAGACTTTACTTTTCACAGGAAGGTTGCAGAATCGTTAACAAAAAGCTGACATGAGCCGTCAATGTTTTGCATACTTCCATAACAGTCACATAAAGGATTGAATTGTGATTTTTTTAGAGGTTATGTAAATTAAGGTAGTGAAAGTAGGCTACATGATGAAAAGCAGGCTGATTTTATTACTACTGCATATAAACAGCATCCGTCACTAAACGAGGTGGAAGGATCGACTTCACGACAGTTGGAAAAGTAACTGATCCACCCAAAAACCGCCTGTAAAAAGGAGAAACAAAGGAGGGAATTTAGCGGTTCCCTAAATATCCCAACAGATCCAATCATTAAACTCAATATGATCAGAAACAAAGTCTACAAATAAACTAGTTTTGAAATCCTGGTAGGCCCAAACATGACAAGTCTGATTTAGCCGATTAGCAGACAAACAAGCTAATCTTGTGCAGACGAGCCCGCCCGCATTTCCTGAGAGAGCATCTGGAAAAGCAAAATGCTTATTTCCCATTTAGCCATGCGTTAGCTTAGCGCCAACAGCATATGATAGCTGCTTTCAGGAGCTAAGAGCTCAGTCGTAATGCTTCCCGAACCCACCACAGCCCTTCTAAAGCTAATCACAATAATTAAAGGTCTGAACAGCGACAGATTAAAAATATGCTAACCTCAAACACATGCTAACACCTTAACTACGACGTAGGAACTGTCTGTGCATGGGTTTGAGAAGTGGGTTATTGTGTGTAAAACTGTGTGGTATTGCATCAAATGCAGGGTAGCGCGTTTTTAGCATCTGTGAGCGGTTGTTAGCGTGTGTTTAGACATGTTTATGGGGTCTGCGGCACAGACTGTGATGTCATTTGCTTAAAGGCAACCATTTGTTTGAGTTTAAAGTCAGGAAACTAGTCCACAGAGACTGAAGCTTTGCTGAACGCTACCTCTGTATTCTGGGATGGCGCCTGAAGGCAAATTATTCTATAGTGTTAGCAAAGACCTGGGATGTGAAATACACAAAATAATAAATCTCACACATCAAAGTGAAACAGAGCAACACTTGTGTATTCACCATAGTTTTACAAAACAGTACTGTGGTATTACCGTAGTTTTTGGGTATGTAGAAAGCTAAAAGCATAGTATATTTTGATATTAGCATGTATCATTCAATACACTCTTTCCATTTTAAAAAAGTAAGTAGTCTTATATTTTTTTGGGACACATACCATGGTAAATCCATGCCTGTGCCATGTCAAAAACCTACTGTGGTCATACAATGATTGTATGATGGTAGTACTATGGTACATTGAAATATACCATGGTATTTACCATTTTTTTTAGCACAGATACAAAACTATTACCATGGCATTTTGACACACTTTTATGCACATTTCATTCAATATACATTTATACTTCCAAGAAATTACCATAGCCTTGCCATGTTTTTGGGATGTTTACCATGGTAAAACCATGTTTGTAGACATATACAAAGTTAACGCTGTGCCATCCCTCACAAAAAGTACTGTGGAGGTATCAGGTGGCAATACTATGGTTCTTTGAAATATACCACAGTACTGAAATTCACGTAAAATGGTATTTGCCAAAAGGCAACATGGTACTACTACCATGTTAATTTGGACATGTACCATGGTAAAACCATGTTGTTAGACATATACCAAGGTAATGTTATAACATTCCTCAGGAAAATATTGTATTAGATGGTAATATTATTGTACTTTGAAATATACCATGGTAGTAAAATGCATGTAAAATATACAATGGCTGTGCTTTTTTTGGACATATACTATGATAAAACCATATTTTTGCCATCCCTCACAAAAAAAAAAAACTGTGGAGGTATTAGGTGGCAATACTATGGTTGTTTGAAATATACCATAGTACTGCAATTCATGTATACCAAGGCAATGTTGTACCATATCGTGGTATCAGATGGTAATACTATGGTACTTTGAAACCTCTTTTTCAGGAGGTATCAGGTGGCAATACTATGGTTGTTTGAAATATACCATAGTATTGAAATACATGTAATATGGTAAAAACATGGTTTTGGACATGTACCAAGCTAATGTTGTACCAAACTCACAACAATACTGTAGTGGTATCAGATGATAATACTATGGTACTTTGAAATATACCATATTACTGTAATTCTTAAACAATGGTTTTTGCCAAACAGTGCCGTGGTAATACTCTGTACTATGCTAATACTATTGTAAATATCCCCCCCAAAAAAAATTCATTTTTGTGTGCAACACATATCGTAAATACTATGGTACACAAATTAGTACCATGGTAAATTTGAAAGTATTTAGGTGTAGCTGTAGCACTTTTGGTAAACAGGTGTAAACAGCAGGACAGGCATGAGAAATGTGTGTTTATATAAAGAGCCGTGGGTCAACATGGCTGAGTCTCGACCCAGATGAGTCAGATGGAGTGAGGTGCGTGTCCGATCGGATCAGTCTACACGCACCCGGACGGCTGGAGACACACCGAAGACACACAACTGTAACGACACCTTCAGCGTAGCCACGGATCCGAGGACGGATCCTGAGCCCGAGGCACCGCGTCAGCCGGATAAGGGAGGGGGAGAAAAATACAAACAGAGAGCATAACAAAAGACTGAAAAACAGAAGGGAAGTGAAACCGTGGGGATGTGAGGAACAAGAAAATTAGGCAAGAAATATGAATATAGCACAAAATAGCCAGAAGGAAGTGCTTTTGACTCATTTACATGCTTCTTTCATTTAAAGTTGAAGTGTGTAATTTTTTTAGATGTTAAAATGCTTTCTTCTGTCCCAGTTTAATATGCCGAGACGACTATAAGCAAGACAAAAGTCTATTGGTTTGAGCATCTCAAGCAAAATGGCTCAACCAATGGTGATAGTTGGAGGCGGGGCTATCTGTTTGGCTGACCAATGGCAGACAAGAGTGTACTCCAGTGTTCATTTTTCAGCCCTATTTGGTGATGCTACATTTACACTCTTCACCTTAAAATGTTTTTTTTTTTTTAAATGGTACTGCACTCAAAAAATACCTAAGCCTAAAAATCAAGATTTATGTATTTGAATGCATTTGTGTAATTATTTGTATATGAAATTTCCATCCATTTGGATTACACAGTTTTAACATGAACTAATATACTTAATGTAGGGTGACCATACGTCCTCTTTTTGGACCTAAAAAATGCATCCAGCCAGGATTTCTAAATTGCCCAAAATGTCCGGGATTCGGCTTTTACTTTTTTACAGTCGCCATTTATTGTGTGCGTTTTTGTATTAAAGCCCTGCGCGGCAGGACTGTTTTATTTATCCCCCTCCTGCTGAATTTCTGACCATTGCCGCCTGCTCACGCAAACATTCTAATATTGCATATAATTTTCACGCATCTGGAAGCCGCTATCAACATGCGGATTATTTAAATCTCTTATGAATGAGCGCTCGCTGTTCACTTTCACTTTCGATTTGGCGATCACCCACACTCGGTGTAAAGGGAGCACATCTTATAAGATTAGATATCTGTCAGTCTGCTGAGCAGCAAATCCTTCAGCATGGCCTGTCAGTCATCTCTCCTTATTCTCGACCCATGATCAGTTAAATCTGACTCCTGCATTTCCCGCCCTGGGTTAAAGGTTTGAAATATTGCATAAATTACATTTGACTGAAATGCTTGTAACATGGAAACATTTTGCATTCTACCCATGATAAACTGTGGTAGATGTTAAGTTTTGTGAAGTATTGCCACTGGTAGGAAGCCTTTTAGCTTTGTCTATGATCAATCTGCAGAACAGTGACTGTAAAATATGTACTTTAAATATGTATTTTAGGAAATTACATATTTTGAGTTTGGATATTATATAACCCCCCTCAAATCCAAATATATATATATATATTAGTACTATTACAGAAATCTCACCTGTTTCATACACATTTCCCTGAGATATATGCTTCTCATCAAGTTTATCAGTTAAATTAATTACCGTGTAAACAAAATGAATTGAAATTTTATATGCAATTCAAATACATAAGTCTTAAATTTAGGAGTGCATACACTACACTGTTTTTCTTTTTAAAAAAAATATGAAAAAGCAAAGGAAGGAAGGAAAAGAGTCACTCAGATGTGCTGTTCAGAGGTCAGGAAGCAAAACAACAAACACGAAAATCAAAGGCCTCGTCGTCTCGGAGCGGCCACCTCTCTGTCTGTCTGGTTTCATGCACATAACTGGAATTCCTGGCTGGGAATCAGCTCAGGAATGTTTCCGCAGAGAGTCCCAGAGCAGCACAAGTCTTACCCTCCACCTCCGCAAGCCCGTGGCCTGCTGCTAAAGCCGTCAGGGTCACCTCCAAACACACGTCTGGGTCCCCGCACGCGCTACAGGCAGCAGAACCACTGCTAATCTGGAAGTATAG
The DNA here is from genome assembly GCF_001515625.1 of Sinocyclocheilus rhinocerous. Classification (NCBI taxonomy): domain Eukaryota; kingdom Metazoa; phylum Chordata; class Actinopteri; order Cypriniformes; family Cyprinidae; genus Sinocyclocheilus; species Sinocyclocheilus rhinocerous. The sequence continues at coordinate 283,132 of NW_015633531.1, forward strand.
ACTCATCTCCCCACATTACAAATGACTGTCATCAGTAGTATCGCATACAAAGGTCATGACCTCACGAGCTCATAGAACAGGGAGATTAGAGGTCTTATTACAGAACAATGCTTTCAATTACAGATGGATCGCAGGTCTATTCTGTAGTTCTACATGCAGAAAAAGAAGCTATTAACCTTATTATGTTTTGTAACTGATGGCAAAGCCACAACATAAATATTCCTTTTGAAAAGTTATTTTATACAGTGTATGCACATATATGTATGTGTATATTATAATAATAATTAGAGATGCACCAATCGACCGGCCAGGGACCGGAATTAGCCAGTTTTCCCCATGATCGGCCCGGACCGGGTCTGCCGGTTCAGAGCCGGTCTGTTTTGACGTCACACTTACGGCGATTGATAATGTATTTGTGTCGTCATAGAAACGTGTAGATGCTTACACTGGTTTAAGCATCCCTGCTTACACCAGTAAAGCAGGGAAGGGAAACTTACACTGGTGGTGGATGAGGAGATCCCCCCTCACAATGTAAAGTGCTTTGAGTGCCTAGAAAAGGGCTATATAAATGTAATGAATTATTATTATTATTATTATTATTAGATGCATACTATAGGTAGTAAAAAAAACAATTATAATATATGATTTAGGTACGCAAAATTGCATGAACAAAATGTTTCAACACGATTGCAATGTGATTTTAGTATTAGTAGTTCAATAAACAAGTTAAAAATTAAGTGACTTTCACTTTAGACACAATATTGACTGTTTTTGCTCAATTTCGCTGATGAAATATTTTCAGATTTTATATTATTACTTTGTATTTATATTGGAAAATCTCTCTCTATATAGTGATAAATGTAAAAAATTATTATATAAATATAACATTTAGATATCTTTACATTTTCAGTTTTTTTTTTACATTTTCGGTACATATACACACACACACACACACACACACAGACACAGAGTACAGTACAGTTAAGGTTATTGATTGAAGCAAAAACATGTCACCGGTAATAAAGCTACAACATATCCAATATTTTCTAATAACACAATATTCCGCCCAGAGCTTGTTGTTTGGGTTTGGTAACTCGCACATCTGCTGTTGCTTATGCGTTTACAAAAATGCAATTTTCCTATTCAGCCTATGTCTTATTAATAATTTAGGCCCATGCGGTTCATAATCATATAAAAACCATATATTAAAAAAGGGCATTTAAGGAAATTCATGCTGGCCTAAGCTGATCTTTTCAACAGGGAAGGAAAAACAACAGCGTTCCCATGATACCACAGCACGCTTTTAAGACATGCTGAAAATACTGTGTGAACCAGTTCTGCTTTTCTTTGAGTGTCTTTCACACCCCAGTCCAAGGAAACCACCGTAAAGCCTCGGATTAATGTCTAAAATAAAATATTGCAACCACCTCCTCCTTTGGCAACCGACTCAACTCCTCGCAGACTTTTTTTTTACATTTTCTGTACACATATACACACACACACACAGACACAGAGTACAGTACAGTTAAGGTTATTGATTGAAGCAAAAACATGTCACCGGTAATAAAGCTACAACATATCCAATATTTTCTAATAACACAATATTCCGCCCAGAGCTTGTTGTTTGGGTTTGGTAACTCGCACATCTGCTGTTGCTTATGCGTTTACAAAAATGCAATTTTCCTATTCAGCCTATGTCTTATTAATAATTTAGGCCCATGCGGTTCATAATCATATAAAAACCATATATTAAAAAAGGGCATTTAAGGAAATTCATGCTGGCCTAAGCTGATCTTTTCAACAGGGAAGGAAAAACAACAGCGTTCCCATGATACCACAGCACGCTTTTAAGACATGCTGAAAATACTGTGTGAACCAGTTCTGCTTTTCTTTGAGTGTCTTTCACACCCCAGTCCAAGGAAACCACCGTAAAGCCTCGGATTAATGTCTAAAATAAAATATTGCAACCACCTCCTCCTTTGGCAACCGACTCAACTCCTCGCAGACTTCTTGCCAGGTTGCCCCTCCTTCTTTCGGTCTTTTTCACTCAGGTAGCCGTGACCTTGGTTTCCAGCTGTTTGGCAAGTATCTGACCCTTCACTCATGCGTTTTTGGCTCCGCCGGGACTTGTCTATTCCTTAATTAACTGCCTGGAGAATTTCCCCCTCCTCAACACGCTAAGAAACCCCACAAACATCACCTGCACCACCGCCACATGGAACCCCACATTATGAGAAGTGTAGTGTCAGTAATTAAAAGCAATCTCTGTGTGAGGTGAGTACTCTGTTTGAAGATTGAACAAGACATTACTCAGATCTGTAGAAATTAATTACACCCTTCAGTGCCCAAGTGAACTCCTCGCTGGAATGGGGGGGAAAAAAGAAACAAAGGTGAAGGGAACGGCGATGTCACACGCATCACCTGGATCTATCATTTTGCACTTATCCGTTTGACTGAGGCGGGTTCAAGCGGAAAATCTCTCTGCGTGCAAAGATAAATAAAGCACGCTTCAGTTCACCTGAGCTTATGAAATAATACCCCAACCCACCGTTAGTTAAACTGTGCTGGAAACATTTTGGCAGCTTTAATATAATATCAAACTGTCCGACAAGTCTGATTTTTCTTCTGATAATAGGCAGGCCCAGACACATTTTGGTGCAGTTTTCCTTTTTGAAGACAAATTATGGATTAGAAGTGTACAAATATGAAAATGTCTGGAAATTTCAACTACAATTTTCTTGACATTATAAATGATAACTGATTAATGCCCAAATAAATAAATAAATAAAGTTGAAACTAATCATTTTTAAGCTACATGCAAATTTAGGCATCACAACATAAATAATTCTTTTAAAATTTGCCATCGAAATATCAGAAGAATTAATAAATTAAAAAATAAATAACTAAACAAATAAATTGCTTGTATGCTGCTTGTGAAAGTAGGCATCACAACATAAAAGTTATTCTTGAAACCTGCTATAGAAATATAATATAGAAATATTATTATAAATATTAATTAATTAATACATTATTAATAATAATAATAGTAGTAATAGTAGCAGCATTATAAAAGTATTGATAATACATTTTGATACTAATAATAAAATACATATTATAATAATTTAAAAAACAAAGTTAAACATTAAATGGCTTATTAATAATTAAAAAATTACAAATGTAAAATTATTAATTAATTGTAATAATAATTTAAAACAATTAATAATGTAAAAACAATCATTAAAATACCAACTAGATAATTATTAAATAAATAATAATAGATCATTTTAAATACTAAAAAGACATTTAACTATAAAGAAGCCATTATCATTCAATAACTGATAAGGTGCCAATGTGCATCTCTACAATGAATTTAAACATGGTAAAATGTATTTAAAAAGCTGCACTACACTACATATTTCAATAGCAATAATAATTTTAAATAGATAAATTAAACAATTAAAATGTTTTTTTTTTTAATCATTTTAATTTTTAAAAAGGCATTATCAGACACTAACCGATATGGTGCGGATATGAATTTAAAAATGGTAAAATGTATTAAAGCTGAGACCTAAACTCTTATAGATAGCTGAAAACATTTTTAATAACAAGAATAACTTAAAATGATATAAATAAAAAAAGACATTAAAAAAATTTAAATAATCAGTCTAAAACCGATATGGTGCCGATATGTGCATCTCTTTGATAGGGTTGGGTACCAAAACCCGGTGCCATACGTAACTGGTATGTACTAGAACTAGGGATATGCCGGTATCAAATTTTCATGTTGCGATTAATTGCTAATGCTTTTATCACGGTATACGGTATTATCACGATATTGAAATTTTGTTTTAAAAAAAAAGTGCTGTCATAATACAGTATAACAGGTTTAATAACTTTTTTCTTATAACAAAAATAACTGAACATTTAAATGCAATAAAGCAATACAGAAAAATGTACAAAGTTAAAAGTTTTACACAGATTAAAGTGCAAAAGAACTATAAAGACCAATAGGTATCACTTTACAATAAGACCTCATTAGTTAACCTTAGTTAATGCATTAACATTCACAATGAGCAAAAGCTAATGTTAACTAATGAAGCCCTAATGTAAAGTGTGACCGAACAATAAAGAATCAAAACACTTTCAAACAATATCTAGGGCATGTTGTAGTCCAGATTAAAATGTAAAAAAAAGTTTGAAAATAAATAGCCTATTAAGTCTAAATATTTAAGTATTTGGCGCTGTGATGAACATCATAGCAAATACACAAATCTGAATGGCTATTTAAATCATTTAAACATGATTCAGAAACAGGAAGTAGTGCAGCTGCTTTGTTTACAGGGTTTCATTTAAATGAATTATTATTATTATTACTGCAGTTTAGCGCCATCTGCTGTCAGAGAGTGAAAGTGCGCTTTCATCCAGAGCCTCTCGCACATGTTCCGCCATGTGCTTCACGTCCCCGCTTGTTTACGTCAGAGTGCGCACGCGTCTTTCACCCAGCATTCAGCGGTGTTGTGCATTTTGACCAGTTTATGGGAAAAGTATTCTTAAAATGCATTCAAAATTCGGAATAATTTGTAATATATAATTATTCACGGTATTTAGAAGTGCCCACCATAACAATATCGTGCATATTCATTACCGTGATATATCGCATCACCGAATACCGGCACAAGTCTACTTTGATGATTGGTTGATATCAGAAGGGAGGCTAGCCTCCCTTGCAAGGGTTCTTTTCTCAACACTCCTCAGCGCTGAAAGTGAACACTCGATGGTGATTAGCTCATTTTTTTTTACCAATGGAGGCACTAGAGCTCAGCACTCACCCGGCCTCCCCCTCCGGTTTACGCTGAGATAATTCATACCCCTTCGTTTGAAGTGTGGTCCTGAAAAATCTTCGTTTGAAGGGCTGTCTGGCCCTTCCCCTACCCCTCCAACCAAAAGAGAATCGAGACACTCCTACCCCTTCACGTGAATGCGCAAAACGGAGAGGTAGGGGAAAGGGGAAGGGCTAAGGGGTAGAAATGGGATTGGGCCTTCGTCTCCTCCCCATCTTTCAGCGCGTTTTTCTATCCGCTGACCGCGGCAGCGCAGCGCGAGCAGACTCAAACAGAAACAGAGGACACAAGGTGTGTTTTTATCGATAGATTGTTATAATATCTGTATCTGTGCAGTTCTTTGTCATAAATACAATTTACAAAAGGTCACAAGGGAGCAATCGGTTTCCCATCTACTGTAAAGTTTTCGCTGCGTTCACCACTCATCACACCATAGCTGTTTCCTCCAGCGAAAATCTAGCCCTTAACACATATGAATGCATACTTCATAAAACGAACATGTTGCTATTTCAATTTGAAAATTTTATATTTAATATAAAACATATTACAGTGCATGTGGCATAGCCTACCATACAGTCACAGAACTGATTAAAGACAGTGACAGACAGCACTCAGTCAAAATATTTTTAATGTTCATTAAAGTTATCCATTGTATTTTTGTGCCTCTTTTTTTAAAGTATTGGTTCAGACACCGTTTAGGCACCGGTACTGTTTTAAAAGTATCAATTTGGCACCGGTATCGTAAAAAACCCAATCGATACCCAACCCTACTCTTGAATTTTGTGAACTTTGTGAATGACGGGTGCCAAAGTGCAGGTGCCGATAATAGACCAAAAAAAAGAAAAAAAAAAAGCTATTTTAAGTTTTGTTCTCTTGAATTATGCCACTCAACCAGAGTTTCCAACACAGAAAGTAACAGCTCGTGCCTGAAAACTCTCTGTCTAATCTAACAAAAGGGTGTGTTGGAATTGGTGACGTTCAAGTGGAAGCCGACTGGATTTTCCACTATAATAGTCAAGGACCTGGCAGCTTCCCAGAATGAGGCAAGTCTTAAGACTAATTAAGGCTGTCAACGGAGGCTCTCCTTTTATTCACAAACCGGGTTTAATCCCCGCTTGCCCCATTTGCTCCAGAGGGAGCCCTGCCTGGGCTCAGGCCAAATCTCTCTCTGTACAGTAGAGTGTTTCTGTGGGTTTGACACGGATGCCATCGCTGTGTCTTGAGGGGGAGAGCGTTGGCTTTCTCACACGCGGCTGTAATGTTACGCCACAGTCTCGGCCTGCACTGATAGCGTGTTATGCTTGTAACGAGACTCTTTGAAGCAAAAGCCGGAGATCTTGTTCTCCTGCGGGCGAAGGTTTTTGTGTGCATGTGCAAAAGTCCCTCCCACACATTCCAGTGTCTAATTTTCCCTAGAACACTGTTTTTTTTTTTACCCAGAATCCATCTGCGTGACCAGAACGAAGCTGAGGAAAGGGTTTTGTGCCCATCAGCAGATGGTATGAAAAGATGGAGGAAGCGAAAGAACAAGAGTGGTGAAGATGTGACTTTCTTGGTTTAGTCAGCGTACAGAGGTGTATTATATATATATATATATATATATGGCGCTGGAGCAATGATAAGGCCGTATGCTGCATAAAGACACCCAGTCGGCACAGATCTGCGGCCAGCTGTTGATTAGCAAGCGTGAGAATGAATGCGATCTCACCTTATGCCCATTATTTCCCATAATGCTGTTGTAATCTGATGTAGCTCGGGCCTTAGGGGAATCAGGGGACTTAAAACTACTCTCTCGACTTCACACGTCACCAAGATGGCATAATAGCCAGATTAAACCCGAAGGTGAGGCTTTATAGGACTTACTCACAAACCTAAAGACAACGAGGCGAAGAGTATAAAAGGAAAATTAAAAATGTATTAAAAATTACAATTATAGTTGGTACTGAGAGGTCAATGATTATTTTCATGTTATAAATCTATTCTACTTTGAAATAAAAGAAAATTACACATAAATACATAAATACCTTTTACAAATAAAATTTTGTTTTGAAATCTGCTATTGAAATAATGTCTGATAATAAATAAATGTTTTGAAATTTAATATAGAAATATCTGCTGAAGTACATTAAAAATCCACAGATAATTATTTGCAATAACATTTATGTTATTTTGTCTAAATAAATGTAACTGTAACTGGTATCCCAACATTATAAAGTACAATTTGAAAAATGATATTCATTCTGAGATATGAAATATTACATTTAGCAGTGTTATTAAACTATTTGTGACTTTACAATGCAAAATTTGAGGAAATAAGCATGCACAATTAAATATATAATATAATAAAAAACAATATCAGCCGATAACCGATATGGTAACGATATATTATGCATTCCAAATCAAACCTACTTAATAGAAATATAATAGAAATAGAGCTATATAAAATCATTTTTATTTCTTCCCAAATTCCATGTTTTCCACTGTAATTTGTCCACTTTAATAGTTTGATTAAATTTTAATAATCAAAAAGGATGTACAATCAAGGGAATTTATAAAACTTCATTTCTACAAACTTCACAATCATTTATTAAAAACATTACCAATAATAATGCCCTATAATCTGTTTATTTATTTATTGTGTTGTCTATTTAAATTTTTATGGATTCTGTGTTTTATGATTTAATAGTGTTAATTTCGTCAACGACAATTTTTTAACCGACGACAACGAGACGATAATGAACTAAAACTAAAATGTTAGGGAGGGATGATTTGGGAAGAGATTCATTCAGAACGAATCTGCTGCGTGGTTCGGAGGTTAGATGCGTTCATATGAACCGGCGCGACATAAGCTAACATACACTTGCTGCACGTCGCATAAAACGTTCAAAAATGTCAATATGTGGGAGTAAGAGAAGAGCAGACATATGGATAAATCTGACGACGCAAGAGAGAACTCAATTCGGTCTGGTTTTCTGAGCGCAGACACTGAGGCATACACACACAGAAAGCACGTCTCACAGTGCGCGAGTACTCTTTCGCGTCGCATGAACGGAGAATTACACACAAAATGATGTTGAATTATCTGTTTCGACGAGTATTCACGTAAACACAGTTGATTACGTCTTAAGTGAACGGAAACAGTAGGGAGAA
>NW_015633531.1:291476-301689 GCF_001515625.1 Sinocyclocheilus rhinocerous
AAAATGTTAGGGAGGGACGATTTGGGAAGAGATTCATTCAGAACGAATCTGCTGCGTGGTTCGGAGGTTAGATGCGTATATATGAACCGGCGGGACATAAGATAACATACACTTGCTGCACGTCTCCTAAAACGTTCAAAAATGTCAATATGTAGAAGTAAGAAACATATGGATAAATATAAATATATATATAAATAAATATAAGAGCAGACATATGGATAAATCTGACGACGCAAGAGAGAACTCAATTCGGTCCGGTTTTCTGAGCGCAGACACTGAAGCATACACACACAGAATGCGCGTCTCACAGCGCGCGAGTACTCTTTCGCATCGCATGAGCGGAGAATTACACACAAAACGATGTCGAATTGTCCGTTTTGACGAGTATGCACGTAAACAGTTGATTACGGCTTAAGTGAACGTAAACAGTTGGGAGAACGTGTATCAGTACATTGCATCCTTTGCAGCTGTGCATTCGGTTTTAAAGGGATAGCAGCCTAATTTAGTTGATATTGTCCGAGTCATTGATGTTAATCAAGCAACAAAAGAAAGACAGAAAATCACGCACTGTTCTTGACTGAAAAACTTTAGTAGCCCTAAAGATTAATCTAAATTTATTTATAGAAATAAATATGTCTGCTTGAAAACTAGACTAAAACTAAAAACAATTCAGATGACTAAAATTAGATGGCATTGTAGTCAAAAGACTATGACTGAAACTAAATCAAAATTTTCTGTCAAAATTAACACTGAATACAACTTTATTATCAAAAAATAAAATTTAAAAAATGCTCGTAATCAAACAAATGTGGAGTGGGAGTCTCCAATTAAATTTAGCTGTGGGCAAAACAAAGCACTCGAGTTTACAGTTAACAACACATGTCTGTCACTTGCAGCAGTCGGACAGAAAACCTGGGAGAGTCGCAATTTATTCCATCGCATCGACTTTACCTAATTATTAGAGCATGCACTGTCAAATTGAAAACTACGAGAGGAATCTAAAGTAGAGGCTTCAGTGTCTCTCTCTGGACTGAAACATCAGGACAGGGTTAAGAAACACTTCAAACTATTTCAGAATATCCCTGCAAAAAAGCCATTTCAGAGCAGCCAGACTCAACACACCGGTACGAGAAAAAAAAACATCCGACTTTTCCAAGAATCTCCAGTATCAACATGCATTACTTTAAGTGCAGAGCAGCCTGACATGTTGAAGGCAACAAAAATGACCAACATAAGCGCATGCTTAAAAGCCTGTAATCGGCCAAACCACAGGGGAAAAAAGGAAGTACGGTGCCATTTCTTCTTTGGCGAACTATTCTGAATAATTCGTTGTTGATGGAAAACCAGGCCCTTCCAAAAAGAGGAAGTCATGGGTGCCGCCACAGAGAAAGGTGAATGTACGACATTAAACATCATCCTGCTTTCCTCCAGGCTAACATCAGACAAATGCTACTTCTTTATTTAGCTTTTGATAAACACAAGTGCTCCGGCCAAGTGCTTTCCCTGACAGCCCTGCAGGTGATTGTGGGTAATTGATGATTTCTGAGCGTAAAACACAGGGACATTCGGAAGGTGAATGAAATCATTCAGCTCCGTGCAGAGAGGACATTCATCACGCGTTTCGCGGCTCAGATAAGGGACAGTCGCTCTATTCTAAATGCTCGCAGGACAGCCGATAAGCCCGAAAGCTGTAGGCAGGAGCAGGACCTGATTTCATGCCGGCTACGTGGTGTGTGTGTGTGTGTGCGCGCAGATGGTGTGTATTTATGAAGACGCTGCCTTTCGCTGTTGGGGTTGTTCTTTTCAACACACTACACCCACCCTCGGCTCCGTTGCCCCCACATGGAGAACGAACCCGGCTAATCTGGCACATTTGTTTAAAGCATTTAATGAGGATAATCCCCCGGGATGTCTCCTCCCTTTCACTGCATAGAAATACAGGAGAGCCCAATAAAGACACAATTTAGAGGCACAACAAGGCGGTACAATGTGAGAGACGCACAACTTCAGAGCTCAGGCTGAAAGGAGCCAGTGTGCCGGAGACAAACAGCAGGATTTACACAGTTAAAGGCACAGAAAGAGCTCGTCCGGACCTGTTGTACTCTGTACTTGAGCGCGCATGCAATGCGAGTGAATAATGTGGGAAAAGCACAGAAAACTGAGTGCTCTGATGTTAGACAAGCACAGTTTTACCTCGTACATACAGAACAGACAACTAGTGGTTGTGAATCACAACACTGTGGACACTGTGGAAGAGCAAAGCAAAGACAAGAAACACTATTAGCCAGATCCAACCCATTAAAAATCCATCATGTCCATTAAGACAAATCAAGGTCATAACTAGTAGTCGACACACAGGGGTTATAGCATAAATAATTCAATTAAATGGCAAATGAGACACATCAAATGGAATAATAGTTGACTCAATTTCACTATGAATATTTGGGGGGGGTAGCTAATTAGGCTAGGAAGTATTAGGTTTTGGAAGTAACTAACTTTGGTCATGGTCAATAAGAACACACAAAAATCGACATATAGGCTACTCGTAAACCATCAAGACAGACAGACTTTATAGTTAATATTATGACTAAAATTGAAACTGTTACTAGTAACAAAGGGAAAAAAATTTGTTGGCAGCAACAATGGAACAGTTACTCACCACTGCTGGGATAGTGACTATAGAAGTCATTATTGCTACAGTATCCAATGAATACAAACTAGCAGGGTTTGATTTATGGGGGTTGGGTTCCGAAAACATCAAAATAAGTCAAAACAAATGATTGAGGGTCTTAAAAATATGTTTTTTTTTTTCAATACAAGTACGTTTTAACAGCATTTGTAAACGTTTGAGTAACTACAGAAGTAATAGTATAAGTACAAGCATCCAGTGTATACGTACCAACTGGGCGCGAATTTTGGGGGTTTGGGTTGTCTGAACCCCTCAAAATAAGTCAAAACAAAAGTTAGGTGTTTTAAGACTAAGTATTCATTTTTGATACATACATACATACATACATACATATATATAGGTTTGAACAACATTTCTGTACCACAAAAGTAAGAATAGCTACAAGTTAGTCAGGGTGCCGAGATGCGTTCCTACAGCAACAATACGCCGCTCGAGCACTTTTCGTTATCCTCATCGGACAGTAAATCGACAAAGTAGTCGTTACTAATCACTTTAACATGGATTTACAAACAAACACAAAACGTCTCGAAGATAGCTGACGGTTAGCGCAAGGGGCGCCACAAGACATTCAACCGATTGCATCCCGAAAACGGAAGACCCACCTAAAAGTCGCACACTAGTTCGTACACTGTATGCTAGAGTCTGTTGAATACTTACTAGTGAAATCGAAAAACATATTACATAAAAGTAATAAGGACATAAATAAATACACTCTAGTTTCAAGAAACGAATGTTAAAACGGCTACCGACAACACATGAACACATCTCACACGCAACATGCGTCTGGAATAGCTACGAGTCCCGTCTGAAACCGAACACAACCGCGAACTGATTTATTGTATTTTGGTAGGTACAACGCACAATATTCCACGTCAAACTCACACACACAGATTCTCACCTTGGCAGTAGTTGCAGTGTCCAGACCATGGATTCCCTTCAGACAGAGAAGAATAGATTCCCGGTGCACGGAAAGTTCACATGTCACTCACACGCGGAGAGACAGAGATCTGCGGTTCCGGGATTCCCGTTCCCGAATAACACACTGAACTCTAGCTCCACGCCCAGGTATCTGATCACATGATGCATCCAGCCAGGTGTCATTGGAACACGCACACATACATCTACACACACCTGGAGGTCTGATCGCGCTCGCCTCCTCCTGCCCGGTTACTCGCGAACGGAGAACCGGAGCTGATGTGTGTGTGTGTGTGTGTGTGTGTGTGTGTGTCTCCTCCCCTTCCCCGCGCTGAGAGCTTTAAACCACAAAACAAGCAAGGACTTGATGGAGGAGAGAGCTCGGTCTTAAAGTGCTTTTAATCTAGTGTAGATTAGTGAAATGAGCATCTTGATTACTTTTAAAGCTCTAGACATGTACATGTACATGTACAATGACAATACCATGTCTTTTCATGATGTGTACTACTATAATAAGTGACGCTGGACTTAACCAGTCATAAGGGTCATTTTTTTATTTATTTAGATTTATACATCATCTGAAAGCTGAATAAATAAGCTTTCCATTGATGTATGGTTTGTTAGGATAGGACTAAATACAATGTATTATTGGCTATTGCTACAATATACACGTGCTACTTATGACTGGTTTTGTGGTCCAGGGTCACATATTACCTTGGAAGTACCTTGGAATACTATATAAATACCATAGTAATTAATATAGTGCTATGATATGTATGAAATACCATAATAGCTACTTTTTGTAATTAGACACTTACATTATCTATCTATCTATCTATCTATCTGTACCATGTTTTATATCAAAGCACCATGATATTACCCTCTGATACCATGGTACCCCTGCTGTTTGTACTATTTTAATTAGTTTTATTTGTGTTTTCATATTTTGTTTTATGCAGCACACTCAGCATTCAGCAGAACTCAAAACAACTTTCACTTTTCTGACAGATCAAACTCTGTCGAGTGTATCATCCGTCAACAGTTCAAGTCACCTGTGAAAGTGTAACACAGTCGCATCCATCTCCCCATAGTGGGACACGGCGTAGTTTATTCCTGTCAGGGGTCGTACAATAAATTATCCTATTTCTGTCGCCCTGTGTGGGGAAGCAAAATATGAAGTGTTCAATCAAACACGAGATGTCAAACCCAGATCTCTATACGGGATTCTATTGTATGGGGCTGTAAATTTGAGAGCTGTTTCTAAATGCTCTCTGCCAGCATTCTTGTGCAGGGCCCAAGAGACATTGAACGTGTCATTACATGAACTGGATATCCACACGTCATCTCCAGATCCATTTCCACATGTACGCCCCTTTACTGCCATGCACAAAATCATCTTCTACATGAAGAGAAAATGAAACCTAATTTAGGACCATTAAGATGTTTTGCATTATTTTCACAAACAATTAAACTCTAATTCTTACTACCATAAGCGGTCTGGATGTTTTACTTTTAAGTTTTTAAGATTTAATTATAAAATATTATATTTTACATTAATAATATAATGTCTATTATATTATTATAACAAAACCGTAATCGTATTTTAGAGAATACGATTTTTGCATTGCGGTAATGAGAATGGGAGGAAGGATGTGCTTAACTGTGTTGAAAATAATGCCTCAATGACAAAAAAATTATTTTACATTCATATTTTAATATTATTTAAATAATATAATATAATTCCTATTACAGAGAATGAGGGGTTTTTTGCATTACGGTAATGAGAATGGGAGGAAGGATGTGCATAACTGTCATGAAATTAATGGGACAATGCAAAATAAATAAATAAACAAACAAACAAATAAATTAAATGTTGCTTTTTATTTTACATTAATATTATAATACGGTTTAAATAAATAATATCATTATTACTGCTAAAGAGAATGAGATTTATTTGTGTTATGGTAATGGGAGAAGGGATATGCTTAATTGTCATGAAAATGTCACAATGCAAAAAATATTACTTTATATTTTGCATTAATATTTTATATATTTTTAAAATGAATATTTATATTTGATATATTTTAATATTTTTTAATTCATTGATATAATATTATAAAGAATGAAATAATGAAAATGAGAGGCGGAATATGCTTAAGAGTCACAGTTTCTTTGGGCAAAATATTATTTTATGTCTTTATTTTGATTTCCATTTTCGTCACCGCTTTTATATATGTCCTACATCATCCGCTGGAGATTACGGTGTATAAAGTTTTAAATATGGATATTTTTCTTACACAAGCACATTGCTTCCTTTAAGAAGGCCTTTATTAACCCCTCGGAGCAGTATGGAGCACTTTTTATGATGGATTTATGCACTTTATTTTGCTTCAAAATCTGGACCACTACCTACTGCCATTATAAAGTTTGGAAGAGCCAGGACATTTTTTAATATAACCCTGATTGTATTCATATGAAAGAAGAAAGTCATATATACCTAGGATGGCTTGAGGTTGAGTAAATCATGGGCTAATTTTCATTTTTGGGTGAACTAGCCTATGTTTTAAAAGATTCATCTCTTTATTTTGATTGAAACCTATAGCTGTACAGAAACAAAGACTGAGGCCGAGATCCAGAACCTCATTGTTTACTGAGTGTCACTTTTGGTGAGTGATTTATGGTTATGCAAATGTGCATGTCTGGGAAGAGAGCGGACACTGCCCCAAAGACTCACGGGATGCATCAAGAGTGGCGGTCAGACTTACAGCTGAGGCAGCTGTACACACGATGGAAGTGCGAGAGAGAGAGACAGGGAAATAGAGATAGGGAAATCCGTGCAGAGAAACGGCCTTCACTGGAAACCATGTGAGTGATGAGTTACAGGCCGGAGCAGACAGACACATGTGCGTCTGGATTATTTTAAGTGTGACTGGATTGTTAAACAACACAGTTTTGCACAACAGCAGATCGTGACGCTATAACAAAAATATTTAAGTCAGACATTAAATCCAAAAATATATTTAAAAACTACATCATCTCTTTAAAAAAAAGACTAGACCATTCACACAAAAGCACCATGTTTTTTTGTATGCCTTGAAGTATCCCTTACGAAAATTAACCATGGTTTTACTACAAATAAAACAAAACAAAAACATGGTTATTAGTTAAACTATGGCAATCACAAATTAACCATGTTTTGCTACACTAGCCTTAGTTTAACCATGGTATTTGTGTTAAAACTGTGGTTAAACAAATGGTAATCAATACGCCAAAAAACTACACTTTTACTATAATAAAACCATGGTTCATTTTTGTAAGGGGTGCCACAGTAAACATCATGGTAGCTGTACATAGTTTTGTATAGGCCGCATTTTAAGTTAATTTGGGAAATAAAATATTGTATAATCATTTATATTAAGCCATAACCTTCAGCTCAGTTGCTATTTGTATTTTATTTCGTTTATTTTGAATCATTAACGACGGCGCTAATGGATGCTGTGAGACTTTTATGGCCCTATATGACACGATTGGCTGCACTCTGTGTAATGTTTAGTGCTTTTTGTTAAAAGTTGTGTATTTATGCACACTTTATTTGATGTTCCTGCCGTTTTGGACTTGATTTACCTTCAGGGATCAATAAAGTATCGTTTCCATCTGTCTGTGCTTACGTGCGCGCATTTGACGCCGTTAGAGAGCCCTCTACTGGCCGAGACGAGCAACGCGTGTGTCCTAAACCTGAAAAAGGCCTTGATTAAATTTAACTACCCATAAAAAAGTGAATTCCTCATCCATCCTCTTTCAAGACCTTGAGACAGAAAGTCAATACGGCCTTACTGCCGATTCCGTGTTCATAGCCTGATTCATAATGATTTACTTCCCTGACAGCTGAATTTTCCGGCGGCTTTTTCCCTCTGTGGAGCTTCAGACTCTATGTGAAGGAACTTGGCGCCTGTAAATCGTCCCAGTCAGGTGGCTTCCCGTGGAAAGATTGTGCGGCAGTTGGAGGCTCTTACACGCGGAAAGGTGGCATAGCGTGAGATCGCGGAGCTGAGAAAAACTCTTCACACATTCTGAGGCGGCTTATTTTAGACACGCACATCGCTAAAGCGCCGCGTCTGATTCGTCGCACCCCTCTGCTGCTCGCTGGAAAAGCGGCCGTTGACTTGGAGCTACCGTATTTTGATTGGTACAAACCAAAATCCTTAAGAATTTAGGGGTCGTTCACTCAGGAAACGCATCCGTCTGTGCTGTTGTTAATTTTTTATGTATGTTAATGTTCTTTGTAAATATGTGCTGGACGGACGTTTTGTGCTACCCTGTCAGATTTTGCTACCCCACATTGAAACAGTAGGTAGTACAATTGCTACCTGTCAAATTATGGTTTATTAACGTCTACACCAAGCCTACTCTTATACAGTAATGCAAATAATTAGCCTATGCGTTGTTCAGGGTTGTGGGCTTGTGGCTATACGGCAGCTATGGCCGGAAACCATTATTTTTTCTACCTATTAGATTGTGTTTTATTAACGTCTAAACCTACCCCTTACAGTAATGCAAATACATTAGGCCTAATTGTTGTTTTTCAGCATGGGAAAAATGACACAATATTGATGTGTGCATGCGCAGTAAGCCCTGGTAGGACAATCTGGCGTTTTTTCTTAATTATTTCACATCATGAGCTCCACCATTTTAACATGCTATGTCAAGTTATCCTGTAAAAACACGTCAAAAAACTTCAAGTCACTTTGAAGAATACCATGGGTACCTGTACATCTAAAAATACTTTATCCAGCCTAACCTGGTTTGCCGATCGTGGTTTAAGAGGGGCCTGACAAGCTGAAAAGTGCTCAAAGTTCATCAGAAACCAGACCAGCCGGACCAGGCTAAGACCAGAGCCAGCTTATAGGCTGGTTTAAGCGGGGGTATTTCAGCAGGTATTGCTATTATACATGTCCAAAACTTTGTTTTAGTGCACTGTACACTCAATACAACTGTGGCAACACAATACAAGCAATGATAATTTAATGAAATTTAACAAAGAACTGAGTTAGAATTAGTACGATTAGCTGCTTAAGAGTCAACCATTAAAAATGAGTAAATGCAAACAGCACACAAAAACATTAAGTAACATCTAAACAAAAAATAAATAGCCAAAAAGGTTCACTGAACAAATCATCGTGTTAGTAAATAGGCTACTACATATGAAATTATTTAGACACACAACAAATTGGATTTGCATTAGATTGGATTTATTTAGTATTCTCTCTAGGCTATTTGTAATCTTTCATAACCTGCAAGTGTTACCATGAAGAGCCACTAGTTTTCGGTATGAATTAATTTAGGTTGATTCAGTGATATTAAAAATATTTTTGTCTTCAATAAAACCAGTTAATTTAGATGGTTTTTTTTGGTTTTTTTACATTTTGCATTTTTTAAGTGTAAAACTAGTTACTAGTAAAAAAAAAAACTTAAAAACCCCGGAAAATGCCAGGACATTATTCGTTAATTTTATGGACATTTACGCAAAAGTGCAAAATTTAAAATACAGGTAAGAAAAATTCCTTCATATTAACACAGAACATTGTAACCTATTTTAAAATATTTTTTTATGCATTTGCAAACCCATAGAATGATTTTTCTTACTGTGTGTTTTTTGTTAGTTAATAACAATGGTAAATGTCATAATGGCTGGCAGTTTAGACAAAACACAGTGTATCCCCAACAGACAGTCTGAAGACGTGTGTGTGTGTTTGAAGACTCAGATCCTGCTTTTGACCAGCTGCATGTGCTAATTGTGTTGCGCAGGTATGCCCACCTGTGTGCTTTGAGATCAGCTCCGTTCATGCGTCCACACTTGCATCTGTTGGTTTTGTTCGTCGGCCGTTTGTGTTTGAGAGTTGTGTGGAGTTGTGTCGCTTTCTGACTCAGTGGAGTGAGAGATGATGAGACAGATATTCACTCCTCCACTCAACCTGATTCAATTCTGCTTCCTTATTCACCCAGAACTAATGCAAGACTTCACGCCGACTCATACATAAATAGCCTGTGTTTGGGAAGCCGAGACGGAAATGCCAGAGTTATTTCTCAGTAATGATCTCAAGTTCACAGAATTGACAGCCACTCGTACTCATAGATAACTAGGCTGTTGTCATCACTTTGATCAAAGAAAACAAAAGCATCTTCATTTTCATCATTTATAGTCTTCATTTGTATATAGAGTCTAATACCTTGCACTGGTTTTGCTTTGATCTCCTCTGCGATTACTGTTGTTTCTTTCAGTTCTCATGCATTCTTGTATTGATCATGATCAAATTGATCATGTAATTATATCTTATATTTTAGAATATCATTGTCACTTACTGATAACAAAAATAATTCTAATATTTTATTGTATATTTATTTTATAAATATTTTTTTCATATTCATTAGTACAAATAATAAAAAATAATTAATTTTGCTCTATAAAGTCCAATATAATTGCTCTATAAAATTATTTTTAGTTTTATAATATTAACTAAGTGTAATTTTATAATACCACCTAATAGAACTTAATAATTACAAGTAATTTATTTTATACTTTTATATTAATTTTATGATATTAAATATTAA
>NW_015633531.1:301786-321473 GCF_001515625.1 Sinocyclocheilus rhinocerous
AATTTTATGATATTAAATATTAAGAATAAAAATATAATAATAATTAACTTGCTGTAATGCAATATAATTGTTATATAAAATATTGTTTTACTTTTTATAATATTAATATGTAACTTAATAATAGTAATATCTTATATTTTAGATTTTATTTTTAATTATTAATTTTATATTAATAATATATTATATAATTTATTAATTTTATATAATCGATATTTAATTTGATGGTGATTATAATAATAAAACTTAATTTATATGCAACTTCATTGATTTAATATTTTTAAAAATTTTATTTATTTAAATATTTTATAATAATAGCAATATATTTATTTTATATGTGTTTTTATCATATTAAATAGTAAGAAAAATATTGATAATTGTTGATAATTACAAGGTTGATAATGATGATGATAAACTTTTGCTCTATGATGCAATATAATTGCTCTATAAAATATTGTTTTATATAATATTAATAAGTAACTTTATAATAACTACTATAATAAAACGTTTGCTCTATGCAATATAATTGCTCCCTAAAAAGATTCAATATAATCTATCAATATAATATGAATAGTAATGATTATGTAATAATATTAATGATTATATGAATAAGTTACTTCTATATACATATTATTTTATATTTGTTTTATAATATCAATGCGTAACAGATTAATAATAACAAAATTAATAATAATAACTTTATTACGTAACACTTACTATTACTACTACTAATATTTAATAATAATATGACAAAAAAAAAAAACATTAAACCAGACTCCATAACATTTATATTTTCCTCGTATTTCTTTGCAATATTAGTAAATAACTTAACTATAGCAAGAAACGTTATAGCTGAAGGTAATTCAGTACTTTGCTGTGGAGTTATGAAATGCTGCGAAATCCTTCCATGACATGAGGAATGTTTCTGCTTCAATCCTGCAGCTCTCGTGTGGGCACGGTGCGAAACCCCCAGCGATTTCACAGTGCAGCGGGTACGGCGTGGGTGAGGCTCGGCCCGGCCCGGCCTCTCAGCCTGATACACTGCCATCTGTTCATCTCTATTTCCAGCCCTGAGATCCAGATCCAAATCAAAGCAGGGCTGACAGGGCCCTCGGGCGCCTCTCATATGCTGTGAACTTCAGCGCGCTTTATCACGCCAGACTTCCTCCTGCACCCAAACAGAGGTAAGTAAGTAACAGAAACTCCAAATAGCACTGACATCACATCTTTCCTCCTCTAAAAAGAGATTTCCAGAACAGTAAGTGTGCAGTGACATCCATGACAAACATCGTGGAGAGAGAACGCGTTCGACAATAAATCAAAGACGGATGTGTCCTACTATTTATCAGCCCTGGAAACCTTAGGATGCATTTGGTAAGAGGAGGAAAGAATGGTTTGAGTAAGTTCTTATCTGAATGATTTATTAATGATGCCAATCGTTTAGGTCAATGTTAGATGCACACTGTAAAAAAAATTCTGTAGTTTTTACAAAATAATTTTGAAATATTTTTTTCATATTCATTAGTACAAATAATAAAAAATAATTAATTTTGCTCTATAAAGTCCAATATAATTGCTCTATAAAATTATTTTTAGTTTTATAATATTAACTAAGTGTAATTTTATAATACCACCTAATAGAACTTAATAATTACAAGTAATTTATTTTATACTTTTATATTAATTTTATGATATTAAATATTAAGAATAAAAATATAATAATAATTAACTTGCTGTAATGCAATATAATTGTTATATAAAATATTGTTTTACTTTTTATAATATTATTTTAATGGTATTTTTGCTTATTTACATTTTTTAAACACAGAGCCAGACTGATCTGCATACTCGTGTCTTCTTCGTTTTTCGGTTGGTCAGGTTGTTGTGAGCGTCGTTTGGTTACCGTCTCTGTAAAGTGAGGCATGTTTGGAGTAATGCTGACAGTAATGCAAGGATTCTTCAGCTTTGCGCAGTGGCAGTATCGTAGCCTATGAGGTTTATCCGAGGCGCGATTATTGCTAATTGAAAACTTTACCCAATACCCCGCCGTGACGACTTGAAATATAGTCGGCATTGGCAATTTTTGACGGTCTTTACGGAGACTGAGAATTTTGTTTAAAAAAAGAGTTGGTTAGACAAGTTCTCCATGATTGGTTGAATTTGTAAATGGCACAAAATCACGTGACCGGTGACATCCGAATTTTGTCTGAAATGTACTTGACTGTTTCAGTAAATGTCAGTGTTGCCAATTTAGCTATTTTGTAGCTAGATTTAGAGACTTCACCGCCCCGTTTGAGACTTTTTTCAAAAGTTTAGGGACAAATATAGCAACTTCTTGGACAAATCTTATCCAAGTTCTCATCTTGCCCACTGATATACGTTCATCTTTATATAGATCAGGGAATTTGCCATTGTGATGTCATCTAGTGACATTTAGCTACTTTCAATTGAAAGCAGTTGGCAACACTGGTAAAGGTTTTGCTTGCTCTACTACATTATAGCTAGTGATGCAAAGTCCGATTCATTTCCGCGAACCGGTTCTTTTCGGACAGATCGGCTCATTGAATCGGTTCAAAAAGCCGATTCATCGGTTCCTGACGTCATCAAGCAATAACGTCTCTACGCATTTCTTTTCTAACAACTTGGGTATAGTCGTTTCTAAGGATATGAAGAATAGATGTGTTGATAACTTTTCCCCGATTATGGAAAAGACCAAAAAGAAACTAAATCTATGGTTACTCAGAGATTTGTCTCTCAAGGGTAGAACTTTACTTTCTAAAGCAGAGGGTCTTTCACGTCTAGCTTATTCTGCTACATCTCTTTATGTCGATGCTCAGACTTCCAAGACAGTTGACCAATGTTTATTTAATTTCTTATGGAAAAATAAGAAACATTATATTAGAAAATCTGTAGTTATGAATTCTTATGAAAAAGGTGGACTTAATTTCATCAGCTTTTCTACCCTTAATTGTACATTTAAAATAAATTGGATTAAACAACATTTAAAAAATCCCACCTCTTTATGGAATCGTTGATTTGATTGCAAATGATTGCAAAGATACTTTTTAAACTGAACTGAGCTGGATGATGACATCACTGAATTCAATGATGAACTGCCTTTAACTGAAAAATTAGTGTTTACTATTGTCATTTTGCATTATTGACACACTATTTTCCTAATTAATGCTGTTCAGTTGCTTTGACACAATCTGTATTGTTAAAAGCGCTATATAAATAAAGGTGACTTGACTTGTAACTAATCAAATTATACTGCTCTCCTAAAAGCCTGTTACACACTTCCATACAACTGTGTTACTAAATTACATAATTTATTTTATTGTTTTATTAAAAGTTGATTTGTTTTATAGTTGCATAGGCTAGATCAAAGCATAGAGCACAACAGAGATCACATTTTAACATTAAAAAGCCTTTTACTATCAATCAAACCATCTATCTTCTAAGAAAAAAAAAGGTACAAAAGCAGACACTGGGGCTGTTTCCTTTCAAAAGGTAAGTAATATGTACAATTTAGGTATGAATATGAACACTTTAGGTAAAACATACGTACCTTTAAGGTACTAAAATGCACCCTTTAGGGGTAAATGGGGTGCAAATGTGTACCTTTTGAAAGGGCACCATCCAAGTGACAGCTTTTGTACATTTTTCCTGATCTATTTATTAAACAAAAGAATCATATACAGTCACACATACACTACCTCACCACACGAGGGCAGCAGTGTAACGTGATTCTTTTCTTTTACATTAAAAACATCCTGCAGTTTTTGCGGAGTTATTATAGGGTTACAGACAGCAATAGCTAATGTCTTTCATGTAGTTTTTGTCTGGCATGTTCAAAACATCTACAAACTGACGCATGCACAAATAATAATATAAATATTTGATGAATCTCAGATTTTTGCATGGTTTTGCACAATCATATAAATCTAATAACATGTTTTAGTAAAATGTTATATATTTCCATTCAAATCAATCTCAGAACCTGGAGATTACAAGTTGAAGCTTTTCACTAAATAAAGGAGGTGGTTTAAAGACAGACGAGAGCTGATGTTTTTGATCTTCTCTCTTAAATTACAGGAAGGATTTGAGCTCTGTGCTGTTGCAGATGGGAAAGACAATCTGTTGGATTGGTTGGGTTTCAGAGATTGTGATCTCCCCCCTCTTCTCTGATGTAAACTTCAGGTAACACCAGCTTTTTTTTATCCTTCCGTCTACTACTTTATCCTTCCACACTAGATCTTTCTGACATACTACATTGCACGTCTCTTCATTCGCAATGAAGATGCAACATTTCCTGGACCTTGAGAAGCCATTATGGCAGTCCTGGTTCATTTTACATAAAAAAAAAAATGATGGATCAAATTTAGATATGTAACCTTGGATAACTTTTTGTATCTACAACAATAGTACAATTGTCAATGCATACAAATCAATCAATCATATAACAAAAATAAATGTTTTAGAAAGCAAACATCCTTGAACATTTATTTTGTATCCACAAAATATTAAATAGGTTTAATTTAAAAAGAATAATAATTTGAAAAGCAGCATTAAACATATTTACCAAATTTAGACGTGTAACCTCGGACACATTTCTGACCTACAATAATAGTTAATGCAATAAAAAATTAAAATAATAATTAAAAAAATCGAATTTAATTTGAATGTCGCTTTAAAAAAACAATTGATGGACCAAATTTAGACATCTATTGTACAAAAATATTTTTTCAATAAAATGACAATAAAATTATTAAATCTATATTCTAACAAATAAAAAATTAATTTGAGAGCTGAACTAAACACAAAACACTCTTGCAGAAGGTACAACACAACTGATGCTATTTTCAATACATACCAATAATAAAAAATATGTGTGACCACAAAACTAATCATAAGGGTCAAAATTTTTTTTATTGAGATTTATACATCATCTGAAAGCTGAATAAATAAGCTAAATAAGCATTGATGGTTTGTTAGGATAGGGCAATATTTGTCTGAGATACAACTATTTGAAAATCTGGAATCTGAGGGTGCAAAAAAATCTAAATATTGAGAAAATCACTTTTAAAGTTGTCCAAATGAAGTTCTTAGCAATGCATATTACTAATCAAAAATGAAGTTTTGATATATTTATGGTAAGAAATTTATAAGATATCTTCATAGAACATGATATTTACTTAACATCCTAATGATTTTTGGCATAAAAGAAAAATTGATAATTTTGACCCATACAATGTATGTTGGCTATTTCTACAAATACCTCCACACTCCTTCCTATGGAGTAATATTTCATCTCAAAAAACGTGTATAAAGTGTTTACATTTTCAATACATAAAAAAATAAAATAAAATAGAATCAATGTTTAAAAAAAAAAAATTAAATTTGAAAGCTGCATTTAAAAAGAAAACAAGAACTGATGGACCAAATTTAGACATCTACAATAAAAGGTACAGCAATATTCTATTCTAAAATAAAAAAATAAACGTATTTTAACAAATGAAATTTAATTTGAAAGCTGAATTAAACACAAAAAACATTGATGCAATTTTCAATACATACCAATAAAATAATAAAATACAAAATTATATTAATATATAAAATTAAACTATAATATATATTAAAATTCTCTCTTTCTGTCTCTATATACGCATTAACTATCTAGACTAAAACATCTGAGCAAAATCTTCAAACTATTATGTTCTGTTAAAAGATTTTATGGTTTTTATTTTTCTAGCCTCAGATGAATATCAGTTAAGACGTTTTCTATGAGTGCCATCGGAGTCAAACTAAATTTAGCTGAACAAATATCGCTGTGGTGAATTTTCCGCTCTGTGCGGTGGCGAGAGTTTTGGTGGTGGGCGAGAAACTGTGAGAAATTTGTATTGTGAGACACCAGTTGCTAAGGCACTCGGGAAGAGTCGACTTCCATCTGTGTAGATGTGTATTTATATCACACATGAATAATTTGCTGAAATAGAAGGAAACAGAGATTCTGAAGCACTGGACTGTCACATTAGCATATGTGTGTCAAAATATAAAGAATTAAATAAACTCATTCTGCCAGCGCTTTTATAATGAATCCCGGAAGAGAAAAGCTTCCGTTTAATTATATGTAACAATAACATAAATCCATCAACACAAATATACAGAAGGTACAGTCCTTACAGTAGAAAAAAAAAAAGATCAGCTTTTCAGTCCCTAGATAACAATTGCTATCTCACATGAACGCTTAATATGTTGGTAGAAATCCACACTTTGCATCTATCGGTCACGCCATAACCTTTGACCCGTGGTGTCATTTCATCAGGATAATAGCTCACGCATTTCCATTAGTCTTGATTATGTCTGTGTAATGCAGAGGTACTGTCACCCTCCAAAAATAAAAATTTTTTCCCTTTATAGACAATGTTTTACAAATCTATATTGTATATGAATTTTCTTGGCGATGGTTTTCTGGGGTAGGTCACCAGGTCTTTCCCCAACCCTCTCCATTTATATGGTTTGGGGTCACGGACACATGTTCGTCTGGCTTCTCAGTTCAGACCTGTCTGGCATGGGAGACCCTTCTGGTAACATAGCTACCGCCAGCATAGCTCTGGACTTCACTGAAACACTCAAGCCCCTCCGGCACGGCAAGCCCTGTGTCCCTCGGGGGGAACATGATAAGCTATGGAAGGTACTTCAAAAATTGGGAATATCACCTCATCTGACCAGTTGATAAGATCGCTTTACACAGATCAAGAAGCCGTTGTTCGAACGCAGTATGGCGACACAGAATGGTTTAGAATTGAAAGGGGTGTGAGACAAGGGTATATTCTCTCCCCCTTTCTTTTTAATCTTTATGCTGAAGTGATCATGAGGAATTAATATATGGAAGATTGAAGAGTCGGATATGACTGAATGGCTAATCATCATCATTGTATATGAAGATAATTCATTACATTTACATTTATAATTACATTTAAATAAAAATAATACTGAAACCTCAAGTTAAAGGGTTAGTTCACCCAAAAATGAAAATTCTGTCATTAATTACTCACCCTCGTGTTGTTCGAAACCCGTAAGACCTTCGACTTTAAATAAACGACTTTATTCCACATTTTCGTCTCTACTTTGGACGCGCGTTCACGACAGTACCATGACGTGAGCGTGTGGCGGCGCCTTTATAATGTGGAATAAAGTCGTTATTTTTGTTTTCTTTGCGCAAAAAAAGTATTCTCGTAGCTTCGTAACCTTACAGTTGAACCACTGATGTCACACGGACTACTTTGTCGATCATCTTGGTACTTTTCTGGACATTGATCGTGGTAGTTACCTTGCTGTCTATGGAGGGTCAGAGAGCTCTCAGAAAATAATATATCTTAAATTGTGTTCCAAAGATGAACGAAGGACTTACGGGTTTG
Source organism: Sinocyclocheilus rhinocerous (assembly GCF_001515625.1). Lineage (NCBI taxonomy): Eukaryota > Metazoa > Chordata > Actinopteri > Cypriniformes > Cyprinidae > Sinocyclocheilus > Sinocyclocheilus rhinocerous. Next base: position 309,205 of record NW_015633531.1, read on the forward strand.
GAATGACATGAGGGTGAACTATCCCTTTAATGTAAATAAAGGAAGCATAACACAAAGATACCTTTATTAAATATTATAGTAACAAAAAAACGTTTGAGCAGCAAATCAGTATATTAGAATGATTTCTGAAGGATCATGTGACTCTGAAGACTGGAGTAATGATGCTGAAAATTCAGCTTTGATCACAGGAATAAATTATATTTGATAATATATTCAAATAGAAAACGGTTATTTTAAATTGCAATACTTTTTCACAATATTACAGTTTTTATCGTATTTTTGACCAAATAAATTCAGCCTTGGTGAGCAGATGAGACTATAGAAAATGATTTATAAAACTATAAAATATATAAAACACAAATTCACTTATTATAATACAAATACATAATATATAAAAACATTAATAAAATACAACTAAAAGCATATTAATAATAAATGAATAATGCAATTCTTATTTGAAATTATTAATAACAAATAAAAAAATAATACATATGTACATAATACATAAAATTTTTATATTATGTACATTTTTATACATAAAAATAAATAATACAATAATACACCATAATAAAGTATACCTTAAATATATTTTCAAATGCCATCTTTGTCATTAAATACTATCCAAGGCACTGTTACCAAAATCATCACCAACACCTTTATTAAATTATGATTTAAAAAAAAATTAATTCTTAGATTAAAATGAGCGATATAGCAATTCAACATGATATATATATATACATATATATATATATAAAGCATAAATTGTAATAATTAAAAACTGTTTTGGGTCACATGTATACTGAACAATTACATTTTCTCTCTCCACTGTCTATTGAGGTGAAACCAAAGGAAAATCACTGAGATTGATCTGGAGTCCTGAGTGCCTCCCAGACCAGGCTTGTGTTTAATTGGACCAGGTTTCCAGTTTGCTCTGGGGCTGAACTGGCAAATGAATCCTGCTGATGAGTCCCAGTAAACAATAACACAAACTGACATTTGCCAGTGAGGATCCTGTTGCCAAGATTTTCAGTGGCAGAAATAGACAAAGGTAGCCTGTTTTTTTTAACTAAATGTCACAGTAATCATGTTGAAGATGCTCTAGTCCCCTCATCAGAACAGATGCACAACAAACGAAGTGAACTTTAAGAGCTCTCAGGAGAAACTGCTTGTGAATGAACACCAGCCGGCTAATAACACGCTAATAACGCACTACATAAAAATCACAAATGAGATCTCAGCTGATTCGCATCAATTTTATTTTTAAGAAAACTGAGAAAAACACCCCAGTATATTTACAAGCCACCTCTAGAGCTTCAGAAAAGAGTAACACACTGTGTTTTTTTTGCCATTTTTATTCATATTTTGAATTAATTTTTTATATTTATAGTTTTTTAGTTCCTATTTTTGTTTAGGTTTTGTTTGTTTCTAAATATCTATATAGTTATTATTATTATTATTATTATTATTATTATTATCTTTAAAGTTTTTAGTTGTTTTAATACATCAAGTTAAAGGAACAGTTCATCCCAAAATGAACATTTGCTGACAGTTTACTCACTCTCAGGCCATCCAAGATGTAGATGTGTTAGTTTCTTCATCGCAACAGATTTGGAGAAATGTTCCATTATTGTGATCCATTCCATCAGTTGCTCAGCAATGGATCCTCTGCAGTGAATGGGTGCCGTCAGAACGAGAGTCCAAACAGCTGATAAAAACATCACAATAATCCACAAGTAATCCACACCACTCCAGTCCATCAGTTAACATCTAGTGAAGTGAAAAGATTTATGTTTGTAAGAAACAAATCCATCATTAATGTGTTTTAACTTTAAACAGTCTGTCAAAATATAAATCCATATAATCCACAATAACACTTCCTCCAGTGAAAAAGTCCATCCCCTGTTGTCTTCTCACATCAAAATCCACAGACATATTCGTTAAGAATGGTTTTGGCTTGTAAACGGTGCTTGATATGTGCATATTTCTCTCCTGATTCATACAAGATGACTATTTCATAGAAGAAAGCAATATTATGGAACATGGTATTTTACCTGGAAGTGACAGTTTAAGTTTAAAACCGTCTTGATGGATTTGTTTATTACAAACGTGTAGCTTTTCACTTTACAAGATGTTACCTGATGGACTGGAGTGGTGTGGATTACTTGTGGATTATTGTGATGTTTTTATCAGCTGTTTGGACTCTCATTCTGACGGCACCCATTCACTGCAGAGGACCCATTGCTGAGCAAGTGATGGAATGCTATTTCTCCAAATCTGTTCTGATGAAGAAACAAACTCATCTACATTTAGGATGGCCTGATGTTGAGAAAATTCTCAGCGATTTTAAATTTTTGGTATGAACTATTCCTTTAAACTAAATGAAAATTAGAAATGTTGCTTTAGCAACTAACTGAAATAAAAAAAAATTCCAGCTATTAAGGGCAGATGTGCTGTTCTAGCAAGCGTGGGTTTTCACGGATGCTGGGAAAATGAAAACTGCAGATTAATACTTTAATTTTAACTTTAAAAAAAATCTAAAAGTCTGGCTCGTCCAAACTCAAGAGCAGGAGCTCCTGCAGCTCTGGTGTTTATTCTAGCAGAACTGCATGGCAGCGCTCAGATCTGGCCTTTTAATCCCATTACGCAGACAGACAGCGAGAAGAGACACAATCCAGAGACGTCCATTTCCTGTTCCTTTGAGCGTCTGTGATTGGATTCTGATGGCCGGAGGCTGTGCTTTGTTGTTTATGCAGATTTTCTCCGCTCTGTCGTCTCATTGTTGATGGAGTCCAGGACTGATATTCCTCCTCATCTCTATATTACAGCCATCCATATATCCATATTCCCAAACAATAAAATTTAAGTACAGCGTTTGACAGTGGCGTCTGCTGAAATCAAATCCATAAATGGTTGGGGTCTGCAGCGGTTTGATGTATTATTGGACTGTGTGCTAACAAAGCAATGCTAATGTTACTGATTAAATTAATTGTATTCAATTGGAATTGAAGTAGATTGCATTAATCAACACAGAAGCACAAAATTGCAACTAAAAAGTTGGCTTCATTTTCTTTAGCTGTAGATTTTCAAATAGCAAAAGTTGAAAAGTTGTTTAATTAACTTAATGTAATATATAAATGCTTTTTTTATTAAGCTATGATCACAGTATTTTTCCATTTTCTTTAGAGAGAAAATTTACTGATAAATAAAAATACGAATATGTTTTTAATATTCATGCACACTAACATTCCAAAGTCAGGGGTCACAGTTTTTAAATATTAAAAACTGTGCCGTTTTTAAATATGTAGAATACAAATGGATGCCTTTTTAATATAATGCTGAGTTTTGCTCATTGCTCATTTTATCCTATGAAATTTAAAACAAATAATCATAATTTAATACAGGTATTGGTGTTGGTGATGATTTTGTGGATAGTGGCCTTGATAGTACTTGATAAAGATTATATTAAACAAAATATGATTTAATATATACTTTATTATGGTGACACATTTAGTATTTTTAATATTAATTTAAAATTATACTTTTGTAATAAATATAAATTAATAATTTAGTATTTAGTATTTTATAGTATATGTAGTATTTTTAATAATGTTTTTGTTATGTATTTGTATATAATAAAATGTGTAATATTTTATAGTTTTATATATAGTTTTTAATGTTTTTAATGAAGTCTCTTTTGCTCACCAAGTCTGCAATTATTTTATAAAAATACAGTAAAAATAATATATTACATTATTATACAACATTATATAATATAATTTAAAATATATAATAATATAATCATAAATAACACAACAATCATAATATATTATAAATCATATAATATTTGTGAAATTTTATTACAATTTAAAATAATTGTTTTCTATTTCAATATATTTTAAAATGTAATTTATTCCTATGATGCAAAGCTGAATTTTCAGCATCATTACTCCAGTCTTCAGCGTCACGTGATCCTTCAGAAATCATTCTAATATACTGATTTTCTGCTCAAGAAACATTTCTGATTATCATCAGCATTGAAAACAGTTATGCTGATTAATAGTGTTGTTCAAAAGAACAGCATTTATTTGAAATATAAATTTTTTATAACATTTTAAATGTCTGTATTATCACTTTTGATCAATTTAATGCCCCTTGCTGAATAACAGTATTAACTTCTTTAAAGGGGCGATTGATTGTGATTTCAACTTTAGTTAGTGTGTAAATGTTGCTGTTTGAGCATAAACAATATCTGCAAAGTTACGACGCTGAAAGTTCAATGCAAACAGAGATATTGTCTTTTAAAATTATGAGTTTAATGCCTACAAATATGACTGGTAGGGACTACAACAAGCTACTTCCCGGGTTGGTGACATCACAAACCCTGAAATTTACATAAACCACGCCCCAAGGAACATGCAACAAAGGGGGCGGGGCCATCTTGTGCTGCTTTAGAGAAGAGGAAGAGTTGTTGCCATGCCGTCAAAACTAGGGGTGCACGTAAAAATCTATTCATATATGAATCACGACTCTGTCTTCTAACGATTTTAATGGATTCACAAGTTTCAAAATCAATGTTCTAAAGCAGCGGTTCTTAATCCTGTTCCTTGTGTCGCCATGCTCTGCACACACTCTGCATCTCTCTCTCTCTCTCTCATTCAAATCATTAGCTCGTCAGCTCCATCAATGATCTGTGTTTCAATAATATACTTTAGACAGACAGATATTTTTCACATAGCTACGAGAAGTGTTAAAGGGGTCATATGATGCGATTTCAATTTTTCCTTTCTCTTTAGAGTGTTACAAGCTCTTGGTGCATAAAGAAGATCTGTAAAGTTGCAAAGATTAAAGTCTGATCTTTAAAATAGCATCATATGACCCCTTTAAATACGGACACGCACACGGTTGCTGTGGTAGCGAGCAATACTTGCTGGCAAACACTTCTTACTGTTACAAAGTAAACAATTACTTTACAAAAATGCTACAATGCAACCATGTATTCTGCTAAAGCTTTAATCAGGATAAAACCGTATAGTAGAGGTTAACATAAGCAGTAGCATTTACAAATTATAGCGTATCTAAAAGTATGAGACAACAACAAACAAAGAACATACCATTCTGAAACGTACTGTAAGAGCCGGGCTTGCACAGCTTCTGCGTGATCCTCTTCACTAATATTCCCTGGGTCTCAATAGGGCTCAAACTGTTAAGCAATATTGATGACGCCACTGTTTACAATACAACCGGAGCACATTCTGAGGTGAGGGGTGGGACGTTTCTGAACGCGCAATAGGTGGTTTAGCGAATCACAACACACTCAATCGGCTCTCTTGTTCAGTATTCAGGGCACTGATCAGGGAGTTGGCCATTTTTAAACTTTTCAAGCGGTGACGTTCTACTATGTTGTCATTGTCCCCAAACCAAACCATTAAGCAATAGTGTATTTGAAAAAGTTCAAGACCTATAAGTTTTTATTTAAAAATATGAAATAAAGTTTGAGAAAACAAATGCCTCTAATGTTAAAAGTTGGAATTTTGTTACCACTTAATATCTAATTGCTCAATTTGCCAAAGCACACATTGTACTCCATGTACAAGTAGGTGCTGCTGGTTTTTACACAAGCCAAGCGAATTGCAAATAGCCATTTGCTGCTAGTTATCAGCTAAGATAAAGTTGTTGTTATTAGTGAAGCTACATAACGGTCTGACGCTCGAGTGATCTGGCAGAGTGAGTGCCGACCTGCTGGTGCACCTCTTAAGATAATGAGCTGTGGGAATTCACATGCTTCTGATTATCCAGAGCAGCTGCTTGATCAAAGACACCGCACAGCTCACTCCAGCCAATCACAGAGCGGCACACCTGCCCTCAGCCAATCACAGCCCTCCACAGAACAGGTACTTCCATACAGAGACACTCTGGTCCTAATTAAAGCCAGAACCAATTTTACTGTATTTTTAATGAACACAGAGAGCTTATACTTTTTTTGCACTATGTAAATTTGAACATTACCATATAAATATAACTTCAAGTAAATCTAATCACGTCTGAACTGTGATATCAAATTCCTCCTGACATCTGACCCGTCCCAGGGGTTCAGATAACAAAATACTCACTAAAGTCAAGCCGTATCTTCAGACTCATTTATAAATAGAGAGAGGAGCGATTAGACACTAGCCACCAACCACAGTAATTCCTGATAGCTGCAGCGCTTGACCACGTCTCCACAAAGATTAAACCACTGTGTGATTTCTTTGGATCATTTCAAACCCTGCTGGAATAAAACAGCCGTCACTACGACAAGTTACAAGTTACTTTTTCTAATTAGTGTTGTTATTGTTAACTAAAACTATTACATTTTTTTCTGTAATTGCAGTAAAGCTGAAATAAAATATAATTAAATCATTAAATAAATCATTAAATAAAACAAAACAACAAAACTTATGAAATTGAAAGAAAATCAAAATGCAAACTGAAAATGTAAAAATAAAAGCCAATTAGAAATATTAATAAATCCCATAACAGTATATAAATAATGGTAAAATAATTTTTTATTTAAAAACTTCAGCTTATTTTGACATTTAAACCAATTTAAACCAATATTTTTTTTTCTTTTATGGCCAATAACCGATAATATTAAGGTTATTCGATAGTATTTTGTTAAACTAAAATAATATAAAAATAAAAATAAATTCAATAATATTAAATAAGTCGCTTCAAATGCCAGAAGTGAATTTAAGTATTTTAATTATAGCTCAATTATTCGCATTCATATTGGCTAAATATTATATTTAACATTATTATTAAATTGTTAGTGTTTTTAAAGATTAAAGGTGGGGTAAGTGATTTCTGGTAGCCAATGTTGACATTTGAAATCACCAAAACAAACACGCCCCTACCCCAAAAGGGTCTCGCCCCTATTCTGATAGCTCCGCCCCACACATACGTATACAACCCAGGCAACGATTAGTAATGTGAAACAAAGCAAAACCAATGTTACACCGTGTCTACACCGGACGCGAGTGGCGCGGCACGACAAAATACTATAGAACTCATAAGCTGATTCGATATTTACACGGATCCTACTTCTTGCCTTATTGCCTTAAGCCTTCTTTTACTCCGCAGACGTTTTCCTCTTTTGTTTTTTATCCACCATCTCTATCTTTCTGTCTGTCCTGTGCACTGAACTCTCTCTCCTCCACATCATGAGTAGACACGCCCCTTACTGCTGATTCTACAAGTTTGTTTTGCTATTCAGCCAGAATCAGTTTTCTAAAGCGTTTTTTTTAAATCGCTTACCCCACCTTTAAATAAAATATCTCCTTTTGAAGTGGACTTTGAACTTTGTAACTTTACAGATCTGTTTTTATGCTCAAACAGCAACATTACAGACTAACTAAAGTTGAAAAAGTTACAAGTTTGTTTTGCTATTCGGCCCCAATCAGTTTTCTAAAGCGTCTTTGAAAAACCCCACCTTTAATTCTAAGTGAGCGTATGACGGCAAACAGCATTTAAACTCTAATTCATCGTAATTTCTAATGAGATACCTCGGATTTTCTTTGGCTGTCAATTGAAGAATCATGTCAGAAATGAACTGGTATTGATCACAAACAGTAAGTTACTTATGTTTGTAGTACAAATTAGTTTATTCGCATACGACAACACTACATTTCCCATAATTTTAATTTTTTGTGTGGCAGCATCAGAATGCTAAAATACACAATGCGTTAATCACATTTGGTCGCATTTGCTCTTAAAAGCTTCCTGACTTTGTTAGGAAATGAACAGTTTTGTACAACACAACATTTTATTATAATGAAAATGACTTGAAAGCATGTCATAATTATAGTTTTCAAACTCATAAGTAGGAACTTTGTAGGAGTGCATTGATTGTGTCTGCAGAAAGGAAAAATCATTTCAAAGCCAGAGAAAGTTATTACATTCTGATCAAAGATAATGAAACCAATCTTTTTTCCAAAAACATGCACTGATGAATCATGCACAATAAGAACAGGAATATTTCAATTTCAGCTCACTTTTAGATATCTCCTACATTTCAACAAATATTCAAATTATTAGAACCACCACATTTTGGGGCCAGAAAAAGTCAAAAAGCCATGTCTACACTGTAAAAAAAATAATGATCTTACTCAGTATTTTTGGTCTTGTTTTCCATAACAAAAAATTTACTTACTGTACATTAAGATTTGTTTTTTCCCCCCTAAAAAATATATTAAAATCAAGCAAGTTTATGCTTAAATCAAGAAACAAACAAATCAGTTAGTTTGGACAGAAAAATTATCTTAATTCAAAGGAAAAACAAGATTATTTTTTTCACCCTATTGGCAGATTTGTTGTTTTCTTGTTTTAAGTAAAAATGTATTTATTTAGGTTTTTTTTCCAGAAAAAAAAATCCTTAATATCTTTTGTCATCTTGCATCTCATACCTTTATTGTTTAGATATGTGTACCATTTAATTATAATGTGATAATTGTATATAATTAGCACATATATATACATATAAGTGTGTGTGTGTGTGTGTGTGTAAGCTCTTACATATGTATATTTTATATGTTTATGTGTGTAACTGCATAATTAAATGACTACATGAATGGTTATAAAAAATATGATTTAATTTAATTTGTTTTGATTAGTGTTTAATTGTTATATACATAAATATACAAATAAAAGTATAATTTAATATATTAAAACTATATATTAAAACAGTGGCTTTTAAAAAAAAATCCTTCTTTAAATTTAAAATATACATTTGTACTGAAAAATAAGATTTTTATTTTATTTTATTTTATTTTACTTTACTCTACTCAGTGTTCAACACTACAGATTGAGATTAAATACACCAAAATGAGTTTAAATAATGGCCACTTTTTAAAAATGGATTTTGGTCAAATGCTTAATGAAGTGTAAATCCATTAATGTGATCTCCGATGGTGTGTTGCCCTGAGGAACCTTTCAGAAGGCACACCAGGACACTCAATATCCTGCAGTTTCTGTAGAGCTTAATGAACAGACTCAAACAGAAGGAAAACTCACCTGTGACCAAAGGTGGAGAGGAGAATTGCTCCCTCAGTTTTCACATCCTTGGAGATGAACGAAGGTCAGCGGATGCTGGAGCACCAGGTTGGTGCTGGATTGACAGCATGACTCTGGAGGAAACATGGTAACAGGAAATGGTAAATGTAGTGAGGTGGAAAGCACACACACACACACACCGATCTCCCACACAGCCTGTGGCATCACCAGACAAAGCTGTCTGACTAACCTAAACTGATGTGTTTCTCTCTTCAGGGCGTCCTGTCAGTCTGGCCCACATGTTCACTCACTCACTGGATGAGTTTCAGGAGAAAGTGCATCATCTTCAAACTCCCGTAAGCACACAGGAACTGAATTCACCTCCGTTAGTGAAAAAGCAGCTCCAAATGTAGCGAGTTGCCTAGATAGATAGATAGATAGATAGATATAGATACACGAACACACATTGATACAGATGTAAAATCAATATTATATAATGTAACTAATTTAATTAGAAACTAATCAACTAATTACATTAATCATAATCATGTATATATATATATATATATAGTATACATATATATATAACAAATATTTTAAATATAAATTTGAAATGATTCTAATGTACACTCACACACAATTACTTGTTTAAATGATTGATACAGATGTCAAATCAGTACTATATAATTTAATAACTAATTTAAAACCTATTAACTACTTACATTAATCATATACCTGTACAGTATTTATACACACACAAACTCATATAGTCATAGCATCACACATATTACCAAGTCACAAGTCTACACTAACTTACCATTTACTACTTACTATATTAGCGCAGCGATGTCTTTAGCAAAGCAACATGCTAACATCAAACTAGAAATCAGTTGTTGAGCCTCATGAGAAACACTTTTTTTATGTGTGTGTGGAGAGTTCAGTCACTATGAGGTTTCATGATAACTTTTGTAGACGATATAAAAGCAAGGCACTTGGTTTTGGAGCAGAGCTGGTAAACAAAGCCAACATTACTGTAGAAATATTGTGGCTTAATTAGCTGAGGTAAAATCATAATGAACATGAGCGCACTAAAGAGCTAGCTGCACATTGTGCACTTTGTTGGGAATCATGACTTTTTTGCTGTGCCAACACAGACTGAGACTCTCGAACTGAACAAATCACGAGGGAGCCGCGAGACCCCGGCGTCTGTACACCAGTTCAGTGTTTGACGCATGATTCACTCCGTGCTGGAAAATGTTTCACAGACAGCAGGGAATAGGCCTTGTCTTTCACATGGCTAACTGAGTAAAGCTTGAACAGAAGCCATTCGCTCAAGAGTAAGAAAAGACGAGCGAGAACAGCAGTGTATGTTTGAATTAATATTTGAGACCTAATATTACTAGTGGTGTTGCTAACACAAGAATCCTTACTATTTTACATCTACGGCTTACTGTATATTGAGAAATTGAGAATCAGCCAATAACGAACAACCTATAATACTTTAGGAACATGCTAAAAACTGCTCAAAGGGTCCAGATTTAGCTAGTTAGCTTTGGGGGTTAGCCCCTGCTGGTAGATATTGTAATTGCAATGTATTTTATTTTACTTTCTTCACTTGAAAAAGTTTTACCGTCAAGCGTTAGAGTTCTTGCAAGCTCTGTGAAAACAGGTTTACAAATGTGTCTCGTTGCAAATCGAGTGAAATGTTCAAATGAAATTTAGTGGGGGGGGAAAAAATCTAGTGAAATCTTACAAATGTTACAGATTTAGCATCTATGAAAATAAAGCTTCACTGGCAAACAATTACTAAAACAAAAAAATAAAAGCACAAAAATTCATTGTTTAGCAAATGCCAAATTTTACACAAAAAAACAAAACAACTGGGAGGGAACTTAGAGAAATAGACATTCAAAAAAGAGAGAAAGAGAAAGTCAGATGGAGAGAAGTTTAATAAATCTGCACTTGATGTCTACAAGAAACATCTTGGTCTTTATCTAGAATCTGCCCTCGGATCGCTTGAAATCCTGAAATCCGTCTCATTAATGAACATGTGGGTGGAAATCCTCAGATCTGCTCCTTACTCTACTGCAATTACTCTATGTGGAAAAATCCAGAGATAAAACACATACACCTTAAAACATAAAACAACAAGCTGCAGTCTCTTTGATGCAGGTCCATTAGACTGCGCTTTTAGCCAAATGATCAATAGATTCAACTCGACCTCCTAAACGCATAACAAGCCAATCAGATTTCGAAATCCGTCACCACGACGATAGAACCACCGTCTCAACAACGAGCCGCTCTCCTTAGCGATGACTGATGGCTATCAGAACAGGAAGTAACCTGAAGAAAATCAAACGTAATTAAGTCTAGCCATCCGATCGATGAGCTCAATTTAGTCCTCCTAGAGGGAAACGATCCGCTGTAGCCAAGCGTACCTCAAGGAAAATCTGACCCTTACAGTAAATATAAATCTCCACCTCCTGGGAGGCAGAATAAATTTAGACAATGCGAAGGAATGGGAGCAAAGGAATCACAAAATAGAAAATTCTTCTCTGTCTTTCTTTTGAATTTTAGAAAATACCCTTTTTTTTAAAAGGAAACTCTTGTGTAAATTCAGGGAGCTTTATTAAAAAGGTTCCCGAGGCCTCCTGCTGTTTTTAGCTTATGACATGTCCTTGTGAAAAAAGGCAATAAAATTATTCCAGTGAGCTAATTAAGAGAAAAAGGAAGAGTTTCCCAGCCCTCAGGCGCTGATGGGGATCCTGACACTTGCACCGGCTCTCACATCAGGACTCTGTGTCTGTCTGTCTGTGTGTGTGTGTGTGTGTGTGTGTGTGTGTGTGAGAGGCATTAGATTAGACTTAGAGCTGGTAATATATTCTTATCCAGTCCTTGGCTAGTTTTTTTTTTTTTCACCCACATGATATATAAGGTTTTTTTTACATTTTAAATGCTTTTACGGTCACATTTGATCAATTGAATCAATTTAAAGCATTCTTGCTGAATTAAAGTGTTCATTAAAAAAACTAAAAACATTTACCCCAAACTTTTGAACTGTATTATAAAATAATACATACCACCTCTAATAATGTCAGATTTATAAATAATTAAGCTTCAATGAATCAACTGAATGCATCACAAGGTCCAAATATATATATTTAATATGAACTATTAGTTCTTTATCATATATGTGTGTGTGTGTGTGTGTGTGTGTGTGTGTGTGTGTGCGCGCGCGCGAG